>NC_137880.1:20722137-20742137 GCF_963924005.1 Protomyctophum bolini
AGAGAGAGAGAGAGAGAGAGAGAGAGAGAGAGAGAGAGAGAGAGAGACAGACACAGACACAGACACAGACACAGACACAGACACAGACACAGACACACAGACACACAGACACACAGACAGACAGACAGACAGACAGAAGGAGACAGAGAAGGAAGGACAGAGAGACAATGAGAGGGAATGGAGAGACACATTCTACCATCAGAAATGATATCACTACATACTTTATTTTGTATGCATGCACGCACTCACACACACACACACACACACACACACACACACACACACACACACACACACACACACACACACACACAGCTGGAGTTACATTCTATAAGCATCCCTCATCCATCCGTTCATCAGTGGTCTTGACTTGTCCCTTACCTGTATGCGATGAAGGAGATAGCCGATCTACAAGCGGCGTAGCTCTGGTCCATAGCCTTCTACTGCTTCGATTCTGCCCTGCAGTAAGGCTCTGTGACTATCAGTATTAAATCTCAAATCGAAATCAGACCAGCCTCTCCTCTTTTGTGGAAATCTCACGAACGTTTGACCTACTCACCAATAAAAAGACGGGTTGTGTCAATAGAAAGCCTACTTTCCTTAGTGGACGCACTCTGAGCCCCCCACCACACGTATAAACAGTACTTTTTGGCCAAAAAGGGATTTAGTTTCCACCGGGAAAAAAATACTTTTAGTTACTCCGCTGCGCCCTCTACCGATATTGCCCAGAGAACTGCCTCATAGAGAATATTTTTCCTCCGGTGAAAAAAAATCCCTTTCTGGCCAAAAAGTACTGTTTATACGTGTGGTGGGGGCTCAGAGTGCGTCCACTAAGGAAAGTAGGCTTTCTATTGACACAACCCGTCTTTTTATTGGTGAGTAGGTCAAACGTTCGTGAGATTTCCACAAAAGAGGAGAGGCTGGTCTGATTTCGATTTGAGATTTAATACTGATAGTCACAGAGCCTTACTGCAGGGCAGAATCAAAGCAGTAGAAGGCTATGGACCAGAGCTACAAGCTTGTAGGTCTGCTAATTTCGGCGTGCGGCACTCTTGTGAGACGGAGCGTAAATTAGGCATAACTTTGGGCTGAGGTGCAGAGACGAGTCGTGCAGGAACTGTAACTCTCTAAATGAGTTGCAATACAGTCAATCACTCATACACATGCACGCACGCAGGCACAAGCACACGCACGCATGCAAGTACGCACGCAAGTACACACACACACACACACATCTGGAATACATTTGCACATGGAAACTCAGGTACACATGTTCTCAGGCACATGTGTACAGTGTAGTGGATTTGGCAACGCACATGTGCACACACACACACACACACACACACACACACACACACACACACACACATGCAGATTCACACGTGCACATGGGGCACATACACAAATACACGCTTACACTCGTTGCCTGTGGTGGTGGCAGAGTCCTGTGGTTATTACTGTAGTGCCGCTAGGCTAATGGTTTTGGGCTAGCCGCAGTCTCCCCCTTACAGTACACACACACACACACACACACACACACACACACACACACACGGGTACAGGTTGTGAATGTCACCAGCTCTCGTGGGATGCAGGCGGTTTGCCTGACGTTGGGTTTCTTCCCAATGTGCTCCAGGGGAAACCTAAGGAAACGAGAGAGAGAGAGAGAGAGAGAGAGAGAGAGAGAGAGAGAGAGAGAGAGAGAGAGAGAGAGAGAGAGAGAGAGAGAGAGGGGCAGAAGAAGGAAGGGAAATACTTACTGAGAGATGGCGAGCAGAGGAGAGCTGAGGTTTGATTTGGATTTGTTTGGTTTGCTATTGATTTGTTTGAATGGAATGGCCCTATATAGTTCAGGGTGGGATGTCTATCCAAGATGTCATATAATACTTTGAGTAGTTTGGAATCATGCCGAACCGCAATTAACCATATTCAAATGTTTTCTATTTTGCTCGATTAATTGTGTCATTGTCAACTATGCTACTCTTCACTCGCATGAAATGCCTTTCGACTGTAGTGAAAACAAAAATTAAGTTTTCGCTACTCACCAATACAAAGACGGCTTGTGTGATTATACAAAGCCTGCATGCTTTCCCCCCACCACACGTATAAAATGCACTTTTTGGCAAGAAAAGGATTTTTTTTTTCACCGGAAGAAAAATAATTTTAGTTACTCCACTGTGCAATCTACCGATAGGCCTATTGCTAAGAGAAAACCCCATAGACAAAAGAATCCCTTTCTGGCCAAAAAGTGCATTGTATATGTGTGGTGGGTGGCTCAGTGTGCGTCCACCACGGAAAGTAGGCTTTACAATCACACAAACCGTTTTTGTATTATAGCGAAAACGCTCTTTTTATTTCCGCTACAGTTGAGAGGGTGGTTTCATGCGAGCGCAGGAAGTCGAGAGTAGCATAGCTCTTAATGCAAAGGCATTAGAGATATGGACCAGAGCTAGTGCAGATGTAGTTCTACTTGTATTTCTCTTTTGAATGAGATCAACGCTGAAGCGTCTCTTGACAAATGCGTTGGTGATAGGGATATTTAAGGAAAAGGATACCAAAATATATTTTACTCTTGTTTGGTTGCATGAATGAGCAATGCTGTCCAGTAGCATAGTGCAGGGTCCACTCTGTTGTGACAGGATACATGTACTCTTGTTATCAAGATCTCTCTCATCTGCAGCACAGAAACAGAACGCGGACCAACGTCAGACAATGTCCAGTTTGTGCACCTCGCACACCACACCTGCACATTGATTTATATCACAGATGTTGCAGTAGGGTATAAGTGAAGCAGGGCATTATATGTGAATACTGTATATCTGTTTCCTTGGATGTTGAAATGGTTGATGAAATGATTGATGAAGTGGAAATAATTATTGTTATTGTTATATTCACCTTAAAAAATATTCACCTGGCTACATATTATCAGTTACAATCAACTTTCTATAATAACTTTCACTTTGTGCAGATTTATTTACAAACACTGTTATAGATGGCTTGGCCTTTGGCCTCACTGTAAAAAAGTGTGAATAACCAGATTGATACAGATCGATACAGATCGGTTACATAATGAATAGCAATGTGCGTTATATAATTAGAAAGAAATTAACAAATATATTTCAGAAAGAATACATGAGAAACTTTCCAAATAGATGGGGTAAATATATGTTGTCACTTGTCAATTGTTTTTAATTGATAAAAATAGGTGTTTTATGTGAAATCAGCAACTGACCATCCCCTCTGTCTCCCATTTTCCCTTTGCCGTCCAAGAGTGGTGCCTGGGGGCAACCTGCTGTAACATCCTGATCTCCCCCCCTGTGAGTGATGGAACAGTGTGCAAATCACATCATAGCAGGGTTCTATCAACCAGCTCTATTTCTACCATTTTCCACACGGAACAACAACAACAACCCAAAAATGTCTTCAATCTCAGTTCATGCATGGGCAAAAATTAAAAGGTATTTTCTCCTCTAGCCTACTGTGTATGTGTGCACTGCACTGTATAGCAGCAGCCTCTTAACCAATTGTAACAATTGCCATATTAAAATAGTAACAGCTGCAGCACAGCATTAATATATTTAATTGAGCCATTCTAGGATATACTGATGGTCATACCATGGGATTTGGATCCTTATAATCCAAGGGTGTCTAGTTGGAGAAAAACAGTAGTACAGTTCTACTACAGTACCACAACAAACACTGCAGCAGACAGCTAAATAAATCTACGTACAATGTCGAAAAAAGCTTTTTTGAGGTTATTATTGTTGATGCTGTTACAGCTATAAGAAAAGAAAGTCATATGTTGTCTTTTCTTGTCTTGTCGTACGTTTGTCTTGTTTTTGTTTCAAAACTTGATTCAGGTTATGTGGTTTGTATTAGTGTCGCTTCCATGTTAGCATAGGACTATGCAACTTTTTATTTCATTTTCTTATTTTTATTTTATGCTACCACAATATTTTGTGTATGGACTCACAATATTTTGTTATCTTTTATATGTTTCATATGGGTGTGTCACATATGTCATGTTTGATTTACTGTATACCCTGAATCTTGAATAAACAAAAAAGTGAAAAAAAAGAAAAGAAAGTCATGTCATCTGCTGTTCATGGGTCTAACTCTGAGGGTGGCAAGTGTTCTTATAAGTTATATAACCGATCAATAATATCCATCATTTATTTATCTGGCCTCCTCTCAAGCTCCCAATCCACATGTATGTGAGAAGAACCTACTTTACTACTAAATAATTGCAACTTCTTCTGATATGGATATTGTATGAACCAATGCTGAGATTTCAATATTGCATTACACTGGACACTTCTGGTGTGACCATCTACACTATACCTTATTTGCTCCTAAGTATGTACTCCTGCAGAGTGTGTGTGTGTGTGTGTGTGTGTGTGTGTGTGTGTGTGTGTGTGTGTGTGTGTGTGTGTGTGTGTGTGTGTATACCGAGGTCACCTTCCTCCCCACCTGGGAGTATGTGTTCACAGGGTGTCTGTGCTGGGGGATCCATTGTGAATACAGAGTGGTGTCACTCTGGGAGTAAGGCTGTCAGATGAAACACACAGCAACAACTGAGAGAGAGAGAGAGAGAGAGAGAGAGAGAGAGAGAGAGAGAGAGGGGAAAATGGAATATGAGGAAATGGAGTAGGGGAGAGACAGAGACAGATAAGAGGAAGGAAGAGCTGAGAGGAAATATAGGGAAGAGATCTGTGTGAATATGCGCTGCCTGGTGTGTGTGTTTGTGTGTGTGTGTGTGTGTGTGTGTGTGTGTGTGTGTGTGTGTGTGTGTGTGTGCATGTGCATGTGCATGTGCATGTGCATGTGCATGTGCATGTGTGTGCAGGTCATATAGTGGTTTTATGCTGAGAGCAGAGGAGCTATAGTTGAAAGGGAAAGCCCTTTCCTTCTCGAGGCTGACTTAGGATTCTCTCTGCCATCCCCTGAGTTCACTATCTGCTACAGTACAGTGGACACACACACACACACACACACACACACACACACAAACAGTGTGTGCACTGTTGAACCCCATGCTTTCAGCTCTCTGAGTTCACTAGACTAAGGAGAAGCTTTTATGTGCACTGCATATAGGCACGCACACACACATACATGCACGGATGCACAGCTTGCACGCACATGGCCACACACACACAAACACACACAACACACACACACCTCACACACACACACACACACACACACACACACACACACACACTCATCAACCTGCATGAAGCTGACCTGTTCTGACATTCCATATGTTGATCCCTCTCCATCCATCCTTCCACTTCGATGTCTTTCTTTTGACTGATACCTGTCCATTTAAACTCTAGACGGGCCTGCCCCAAGTTATTAGTGCAGCCACGCCCGGCAGCCGGCAAACACTAGAGTTCTCAACAGGCCCGAAAATTAAGGCCTGGCCCTACCTGGGCCCTCATCAAACCCTGTACACTCAAGACACTGCCCCCACTGCATGCCACCCTAAATCTCCATATATGGAGCTGACCTGTTCCATATGTTGATCTGACCACATCAAACCCTGTACACTCAAGACACGCTCCATGTCCAGTACAGAATTAATTTCATATGTTGATCTGACCAAAGCGCCAGCGCTTGCCCAGCAGTGTGCTGTCACCTAGGAGGATGCGTGCATGCGACCCGCCCTTTAGGACGAGGCCCTCAGGCGTCTTACTGGTAGTTCAGTCAGATAACTCACAAATAGATTTAACCAATATTTATTATAGAATGAGAATACAAGTGTGCATATAATATTTTATCTTGGCGTTCGGCTTTGCTACATTTTTCTCCCTGCTCGGCACAATCAAACACCATCATTAAACATTAAGAGCAGGGAGATAGATATACAATAAAACCCCCCATGGGGAACATAAATAACAGAGCCCACCGGTGGTGCTGGGGTGGTGGTGGGAGCAAACATCACATAACAACAACCAGGAACCATAAGCAGAAGGAAGGCAGGAAGAGCATGCAGTCTAGTGAGCTTAAGTAGTCCGCCCAATTGGTCAGCTGACTGCCGCGAATGATGGGTGTGAATGTGGGTCTTGCACACACTGAATACGCCCACATAGTATATTAACCCCTATATGAATGCACCTTTGAGCATGACATGAAACCCCTCGAGTATATCTGACTGAACCAACTCTGCAAGCTACATATCATTTATTTTATTTTATTCCCCTGTGCGAACGGTAGTTTGAACCTGAAAATATGGTTCAAATAAATGCTGGGTGAATGGTTAACCAACGTATATTATGCTTTTATTTTGAAATACACTGTAAAATAAGTTATGATAACAGTTATCGATGGAATGACTTGAAAACTGTTCATTCTCAAACCAGACCTCATGAAAGCTTGAAGCTACTGGTGGCTAGTGGCTACTGTTTTAGATTTTGTTGACTAAGTATAAGTAGCCTTGGGAACCAATCGTTCCCGAGCCATGGCATGTGGTCCATAGGTCAGGAACAGATCTTCTGTTTCTGTAGCGTGAGGCAGCTTGATGTGTAAGTACACTCAATGGACATGACGCTATTTCATTATGTATGAAGTGTGGGTCACAACCGAATGAATAATGTCGCGGATACAAGCGGCTGAAATGAGTTTTCTCCGATGGGTGGCTGGCATCTCCCTCTAAGGGAGAGTCTCTCGCGTGACTGAACTTCTCACCCTATCTAAGATAGGGTGACTAAACTTCTCACCCTATCTAAGATAGGGTGAGAAGTTCAGTCACGCGAGAGAGACTCGGAGTAGAGTCGCTGCTTCTTCGCTTGGAAAGGAGCCAGCTTAGGTGGTCCGGGCATGCCTCTTGAGCGTCTCCCTACGGAGATCCTCGATGCACATCCCACTGGGAGGAGACCCCCAGGCAGACCAAGGAAGGGATTATCCTGACCACCAGTAAGTAAGTAAGTAGCCTTGCCGAGCCTATTTCCTGTTTCTGTAGCGTGAGGCAGCTTGATGTACACCCTGGACATGACGCTAGTATGTCGCAGGGACTTACCCCCAATCCAACCCTTGATGCTGAGTGTCAAGCAGGGTCCCATTTTTAGAGTCTTTGGTACGTATGACCCGGCCGGGGATTGAACCCCGACCTCCCAGTCTCAGGGCAGACACTCTAACCACAAGGCCACTGAGCAAGACCACCAGCCTACGTCAAAATCGTCATCACTTTGCTGTCATCAATGTCCAAACTCGCTGCCTCTGCTCCACACCACCTCAGCCCCCTCCCCCTCTGGCTGCTGTCCTGTGCCGGACAGGCGATTGAGGCGAACACGACAAACACACCACGTCGTGTTGACTAGACTACACCGGAGGCCAACCTGTTGGTACACTCTGATTCCACTCTGGTCACATTTGATTGGCCTCTTTTCACACCACGCAAATCAGGCACGACAATGAGGGGGAAAAATACTACAGGGACATATCTGGAAAAGTGAAGAGAAGTATGTGAAGAGGTCAGATATATGAGCTCAGCTGCTATGCACTGCGAGCTTGTAGATCTGCTATTTTCTTTTTTTTAAGATATTTTTTGGGCTTTTTGCCGATATACAGTATAGGTTTGACAGGAAAAGGGGAGAGAGAAGACATGGGAATCTGGATTCGAACCCGTGACATGCTGTCAGGCTGGATTACCAGCCTAGGTGCCAACCGGACATCTGCCAAAAAAAATTAAACGTTATAGTAAGTTAGTGTGATAAAAACTGCATTGTCAGTAGGTCGTATATGGTGTGCACCGTGCAGATGTGAAAGTATAAGTGTATGGTAATCACTAGATGACAAGAATGGGGTTTTGTGTGTGTGTGTGTGTGTGTGTGTGTGTGTGTGTGTGTGTGTGTGTGTGTGTGTGTGTGTGTGTGTGTGTGTGTGTGCGTGCACGTGCGTGCGTGTGTCCCTCAGGTAAAAACAGGGGGAACATGGAATCAAATCTGAGCCAACATCCTGAGATTGTTCCTGTTGATAAATTGATATCATTAAATATAAATGTGTTATGTTTCATTCCCTGTGCCGCGGGCTGAAGCACTGAAACGGGAATGCTTTGAATCCAAGGGGATGGAAATTTCGCCCAAATCATCAAATCTGACAACAAAGAAGAACTCAAATAGACTGCCTTAATGAGTTAAACGAACACACGCACGCACGCACACACACACACACACACACACACACACACACACACACACACACACACACACACACACACACACACACACACACTTTATCTAATGAGTCTTTTAACAGTCTTCCTAGCCCATCTGTCTTTTTTCAGTCCCTCTTGAAAAGATGCGCGCAGGCACACGCGCAGGCACACACACATATTTTGTATGATCAATTCACATCAAACACTAACTCATTTAAATATTCATATAAAGTGATAGAAGGGGGATGGTCGGTCTTTTTCTCTCAATCTCTTTCCATTTCCCCTCTCTCTTTCTCTCTCTCTCTTCCTCTCTCCAGGTGTATTAATAATTCCCCCTGTCTCTCCACCACACAGAGTTGGAGGTTTTTCCCTTCAGACAAACTTTCTAGAAGTTCCCATAAATTAATAAGAGTGTGTTCTCTGTGAAGCCGGCGGCTTTGAACCCGCTGTATTGATCTTGCAGGTGAGTCGGCCGTGCCGGATCACGACTTCAAACAGAATCCAATGTTCCTGTGGAGAGACCTAGCCCAGAACAATACCCATATTACACCCCTAGACCAGAACAATACCCATATTACACCCCTAGACCAGAACAATACCCATATTACACCCCTATATGACCGACCGGTGGAGAGACCTATAGACCAGAACAATACCCATATTACACCCCTATATGACCGACCGGTGGAGAGACCTAGACCAGAACAATACCCATATTACACCCCTAGACCAGAACAATACCCATATTACACCCCTAGACCAGAACAATACCCATATTACACCCCTAGACCAGAACAATACCCATATTACACCCCTAGACCAGAACAATACCCATATTACACCCCTAGACCAGAACAATACCCATATTACACCCCTAGACCAGAACAATACCCATATTACACCCCTATATGACCGGCGGAACGTAACATGGGATGGAGGAATACATGGTGGACGCCACAGAACTGGATGGAAGGGGAAGTAAGCAGTCCGCCGCGGCCGACGCTGACCTTGTAGGCTGATGGTCACGGTAATGAGTGCAGCTCTGCTGGGTGACGGGTGGTTCATCTTGGGAATGATTGAAGTGACTACCAAAGGGTTTTGGGGTCATTTTAATGTGGCAGTAACCAAAATGGTGGGCGTTGAAAATTGAATCACTATCAACCCTGGTGGGACCCTATTCTGAGCATCAGTAGCATATTGTCATTTCAGTACAAGTAGGTACAGCAGAATAACAAAACCACAAAGACACCCTCAACAAATGTGACCAGATGGACACTATAATACCTTTGGAATAACACCACCACTCTCTGCAAGGGGAGAGACCCTGAAATCTTACTGTTGTAACCAGTGTGTGTGTGTGTGTGTGACTGTGTGTGTGTGTGTGTGTGTGTGTGTGTGTGCGTGTGTGCGTCAGTATGTGTCGACCGAGGTCACCCCCCGCCACCACCTGCGGGGGTGTGTGTTCACACGGTGTCTGTGCTGGGCGGATCCTGTGTGTCTGCGTGCGTGCGCACAAAGGTGTACGTGACTCAGTGTCAATGTGTGTGTGTGTGTGTACGTGTGCGTTTGTGTGTTCAGTGAGTCAGACAGGGGCTGTGTAAGGGCTGATTAGCGATTAGTAGGGTCTTGGGGGCAGACTCTGAAACTGATCAGTATTTCCTGTCTGTCGGAGCTTTAGGGAACAAATCCCAACATTAGCTCAGCTCTCATCTGCCTAGGAGCAGCCTGCCAGGCAGAGGCATGTATCCATCTCACCCAGCCTTGTCTCATCTAGTCTCATCACTAATGAACATCACATGTGATCAGTGTAAATGGCAGACCCCTGCAATGTTCTATTGATTAAATGTATGCTCCATCGTATGACAAGTATAAACCGGTTTCATCTCGTCGCAACTGTTTGGTCTGAAGGCTTAACATCTATTCTATATCAAGGTTAATGTTACCAACTGTAAGTAAGAGTTTAGCTAGCACTCCCTTGAGTACACATGTACTGTATATGGGTCACTGACAAAATGGGGTTGGCACTTGGCAAGATGACAAATCCCGATCCCGATGCCGTCGGGATGGGGAGTTGCACCCGCGGCACGCTGTCAGGCTGGCTCAGCAGCCTAGGTGCCCAGACCGTCCGGGCCATGAAAACCTCTTTAATCAGGAAATAGTGTGCATTGGAGCACAGGTCTCCACCAGCCCGGGTTGCCTACCCAGGGCTCGCAGACTTTGGTCATAGTCACTTGGAATTGGATCTGAAAAATGATCACATGTCCGCAGAGATAATGTATACCGAACGACCGAACGAACGAACGCTTTTGTGTCGGATAAAACACATTACCCACATAAAAACCCCAGGAAAGTGTTTCTTGTCTCCCAAACATCATTCAAATAAGATATGGTTACAAAAGGGGTGAAGTGGCCCATTAACACCCTTAAACCTTTAAAACCAGAACCTTCTTTAAACCTGTAAAAACCATTAACACTACAAATGCAATATCAATACGTAATACTATCAACATTCTTATCCCACATGGTTTCTTCAGGAACAGTATAAATCGCGGGTGAACGGCTGCATGGAGTATAATGGTACATGGGTATAAAGTGGGGTATAGGGTACATGGGGTATAATGGTATAAAGTGGGGTATAGGGTACATGGGGTATAATGGTATAAAGTGGGGTATAGGGTACATGGGGTATAATGGTATAAAGTGGGGTATAGGGTACATGGGGTATAATGGTATAAAGTGGGGTATAGGGTACATGGGGTATAATGGTATAAAGTGGGGTATAGGGTACATGGGGTATAATGGTATAAAGTGGGGTATAGGGTACATGGGGTATAATGGTACATGGGTATAAAGTGGGGTATAGGGTACATGGGGTATAATGGTATAAAGTGGGGTATAATGGTACATGGGTATAAAGTGGGGTATAGGGTACATGGGGTATAATGGTATAAAGTGGGGTATAGGGTACATGGGGTATAATGGTACATGGGTATAAAGTGGGGTAGGGTACATGGGGTATAATGGTACATATAAAGTGGGGTATAGGGTACATGGGGTATAATGGTATAAAGTGGGGTATAGGGTACATGGGGTATAATGGTACATGGGTATAAAGTGCTAGAGGCTCATTGGTCCTGACATGTGTCAATCGCTGCAGGAGGCCTCACCCACCGTGGCCAGACCAAACGCAGTCAGACCAGAAACTGTCAGCCGCTCATAACCAAGTCCCTTTCATGTGTGTGTGTGTGTGTGTGTGCGTGCAAGTGCGTGCGCGCAAGTGCGCGCAAGTGCGTGCAAGTGCGCGTGTGTGCATGTTTGTGTGTGTGTGTGTGTGTGTGTGTGTAGCACTGTGCGAGCACGACAAAGGGAAAAGGGGTAGAAATAGAGTGTATTCCAATCAGTGCTGTTTGCTGAGTACAGCAATGTGCCTGCATGTGCTCTCACAATGTTGCATGTAGTTTTGCCCGTGTTGTTCAATAATGATTGTATTTGCATTCGAGCGTGGAGCTGTGGACACCTGCGTGTGCATTTGTATATTTTCTAAACGGTCCCCATCAATTCCACCAAGCCCCTTCAGTGTCTGTCAGGAGGCCAACATCAAAGGCATTCTAGCTCTGGGCATCTGCAGCCATGGGGACTACCGTGTAGAGTGGGCCTGGAGAGCCAGGTGGTTGAGGGAAGGTGTGGGTGGACACATGAGGCAACCTAGAAAGGCGGTTGGTTGGTTGGTGGGCCTTCGGTGCAAAGGAAAGCCTGTAAAGCATGGTGGGTTTGAATGCATCAGTTCCATCTGGAGAGCCAATGTGGAGAACAAGGCTCAGCGAGGTGCATGTGGGCCTGGGGAACTATAGCCTGCATGCGGCGCGGCTAGACTAATATCACAGATTCGTCTGGTTTCCAGGCCGGGGAACTTGGAGACGGCTCATATGGAGGAGGCAGAAGTTTGGCAGAGAGAGCAAGTTGTGCCAGTGGTGCAGAATAAAGCCTTCCATGTATAGTACGGTTGAATCAACTGAAATACTGAGGTGGATGTGTTCTCTTCAGGTGTGTAGTATAGGCCTATATATACTGTATGTCCTCCTTGATGTTTTAACAAATCCCTCAACAAATGCACCCCAGGCATTGTAAATGATACATAATTCCTGCGCACTATATGATGTCATAGATGGGTCTCCTGTCTTATTGGTCTGAGCCGGGGTTGGGCAGCATGCCTGCCGAGAGAAAGGCGTCAGCCGGGGAAAGGGGGGGAGGGGAGGGGGGGGGGGGGGCAGGAAAACAGGACCGCCGCTGCTGCAGAGCTCAGCCTCCTGTTCTCATCTGCCAGTCACAGCCCTCCTCTGAGCTGTCTGTCAACATGATGGACAGCTGGAGGAGAGCACTCTGAATGGACCGGTCCGATTGTATATGATCTTGCTAGTAATGTCACTGTCTGTGTGTGTGTGTGTGTGTGTGTGTGTGTGTGTGTGTGTGCTGTGTGCGTAGATGGGTGGGCGAGTAAGCCTATAATGTGTTTGCATGCGTGAGAGTGTTTTTGTTACTACGCCTATCAGATTTTATCCAAGATTCACCCAAATCTCATTCTCTCTGGAGTCATGATAAACGTGGATCATTCAGATTTTTGAATGCCATATCCTCCCACAGCTTCATTGGGTCCTGGCCTGGCAGACATAATGTGTGCTCCATAGCTAGAGCACCTCTTCATTGGGTCCTGGCCTGGCAGACATAATGTGTGCTCCATAGCTAGAGCACCTCTTCATTGGGTCCTGGCCTGGCAGACATAATGTGTGCTCCATAGCTAGAGCACCTCTTACTAGTTTTTGTATGTATTTGAAATCGCTCGGTTGTGATTCACGAGCCTCAAGGCCTCGCTGTCGGCATGCCTGACTTGTTGTCAAGTAATGTGAGAATCACTTTGCAAAATGCGTGTTAGTGCCAAAAAGGCATACACACATTTAGACACAAAAACAAACACATTTGTTTTCTTTACCACGCAATCTTTGCTTTAGCCCACAGTTAAATACGAGTATTTCCCTGTGCTTTATGTGTTATTATACAAGTAGGAGGTGAAGAGGAGTGAGCCATCGCTCTGGGTGCTGCTGCTGTGAGTCTGATGCCTGAGCCTGATATGCATGAGGAATCCTGATCAGATTCAGAGAGAGAGAGAGAGAGAGAGAGAGAAGAGAGGAATATGAGGATAAATAAATCCAGAGAGCAAAAGGCAGGAACAGAAAGACTGGATGCATAGATAAATAGAGCAGAGGGGGAGCAAAACCAGAGAGGAAATACAATTACATCACAAGAGAGAGAAATGCCTAATTTATGCTCAAATATTATATAGACGATGCATTGTGACTGTGAGCGTGTAGTTTGGCTGTTTTCGGCATATGACTCTGTCATACAATGAAGTATGAATCAGGCTAAGGGTCTTTAAACACCGGGCGGCATAGCAAATGAATAATCCAAGAATTGAAAGTTGAAATACTCGCCGGTGAATATTCAGCATCAAACTATTCATTATTGTTGAAGTCTTTACCGTCAGTGCGGATGCTCTTTCTGAATACTAATACCATTGCTTTAACGACACATAACATTTGTATTGTGTGAATGTACTTATACCTTAGACACTGCCTGCCTGCCTGCCTGCCTGCCTGCCTGCCTGCCTGCCTGCCTGCCTGCCTGCCTGCCTGCCTGCCTGCCTGCCTGCCTGCCTGCCTGCCTGCCTGCCTGCCTGCCTGCCTGCCTGCCTGCCTGCCTGCCTGCCTGCCTGCCTGCCTGCCTGCCTGCCTGCCTGCCTGCCTGCCTGCCTGCCTGCCTGCCTGCCTGCCTGCCTGCCTGCCTGCCTGCCTGCCTGCCTGCCTGCCTGCCTGCCTGCCTGCCTGCCTGCCTGCCTGCCTGCCTGCCTGCCTGCCTGCCTGCCTGCCTGCCTGCCTGCCTGCCTGCCTGCCTGCCTGCCTGCCTGCCTGCCTGCCTGCCTGCCTGCCTGCCTGCCTGCCTGCCTGCCTGCCTGCCTGCCTGCCTGCCTGCCTGCCTGCCTGCCTGCCTGCCTGCCTGCCTGCCTGCCTGCCTGCCTGCCTGCCTGCCTGCCTGCCTGCCTGCCTGCCTGCCTGCCTGCCTGCCTGCCTGCCTGCCTGCCTGCCTGCCTGCCTGCCTGCCTGCCTGCCTGCCTGCCTGCCTGCCTGCCTGCCTGCCTGCCTGCCTGCCTGCCTGCCTGCCTGCCTGCCTGCCTGCCTGCCTGCCTGCCTGCCTGCCTGCCTGCCTGCCTGCCTGCCTGCCTGCCTGCCTGCCTGCCTGCCTGCCTGCCTGCCTGCCTGCCTGCCTGCCTGCCTGCCTGCCTGCCTGCCTGCCTGCCTGCCTGCCTGCCTGCCTGCCTGCCTGCCTGCCTGCCTGCCTGCCTGCCTGCCTGCCTGCCTGCCTGCCTGCCTGCCTGCCTGCCTGCCTGCCTGCCTGCCTGCCTGCCTGCCTGCCTGCCTGCCTGCCTGCCTGCCTGCCTGCCTGCCTGCCTGCCTGCCTGCCTGCCTGCCTGCCTGCCTGCCTGCCTGCCTGCCTGCCTGCCTGCCTGCCTGCCTGCCTGCCTGCCTGCCTGCCTGCCTGCCTGCCTGCCTGCCTGCCTGCCTGCCTGCCTGAGAACCAGTTTCGTTACTACCTGGATTTCCTGCAGCTCTCTGGAGCAAAAGAGAAAAGACACGAGAAAAGAGGGAATGAGAGTCTAGAGGTGGTAATATTATTAATTATGGTATCATTTAAGCATTTGATCTAGACGGTGCACAGGAAAGCATGCAGACTGCAAGCACATAGCACAGTGTTGTGCTTAATCACTTAAACCCAATTTTAAACTTTGTTGTACGATAATGTAAAAAGAAAATGACAAAGAAATTGCTGATCTATATGGTGCAAATGTTCTGAGATTGTATACATCTGCTTTATAATAATTACACTTTGAATAGCAATTGATAAGAATATGAAGAGTGGTAATAATAATAATAATAATCTAAAAATAAAATATAAATCTCTGCACATCTGTATACGTCTGTCTATAGTTCAGGTATCTGGAGAACCCTCCCACCGAGCAACCTCAAACTTGGCACGTGCATCGCCGGCGACCCCAGGAAGTGCCACCTGCCACCTGACATACAACATTTATTTATTTTGTTGCAATAATGTGTCTCCTGGTGGTTCTATAACAGGTCAGCACGTAACATAATGCTTAGTTTTGTTTTAAAGATGAATGCAGGACATGTTTTCAATAAATGGCTGGAATACATTGATAGATCCATCTTGATTACATGACTATAAAGATTATAATGTACTGACTTGCGTGATATTTGGATAAAATCTGAAGGACTGTAAAGAAATGTAAAGAAACAGAAGTCGTCCTCCAAGTAGTGTTTTGTCCTGGTGGGAGGTTTTTCCTTTGCATACAAAGTTTTATGCCGATCGGTGCAGTTATAGGTAAACACGCGACACTGCCTGTTATAGCGCCACCATGAGACATTTCTTCCTCAGCCTAGTGGGAATATGTGTGTACAGTTTCACCGCAATCGGACACTGCGTTCATGATTTCAGACATTTTGTACAAAACGGGCCACTCCTGCAAAATTTGATTTAGTCTTAGCCAATCAGGATGCAATATCAGAACTCATTGTCAGTCAAAATGATTTGAGGCATTTTGTTCAAAACGGAGTGTACTGTCAAAAAAATGTGTTTTGCTAAAATCTGCCTCCTGGTGGCGCTATAACAGGCCCATTTGAAAGATTTGGGGCAAAGGTTCAGCTCTGTCATCCAGGGAGTGTGTGTGCAGAGTTTGGCTGCGAGCCTACGGTGAGAGAGATTAGTTGTTCACAGAAGGACACACAGACAGACAAACAGACGGACGGAGTACAAAACATACTTCCGCCTGGTGAAGACACTGAAGAAAGATAACAGAAGTATCTCTGAGCCAGAGAGAAAGACAGAGAGAGGCAGGGCGTCAGAGAGAGAGAGAGAGAGAGTTGGGGGGTTAGGGAGGGTTCAGGCTGGTGGCAGTCGATGCCCGAGGCAGGGTTGTGGGGTCGAGCCCCCCCAGACAGCCACGCGGCACCACAGAGCCCCCTCCCCAGATCCCAGGGGGAACAGGAGGGCCACATCAGCCAAGCGAGGGAGGGGCACACTCAGTTAGGGCAGTGGTTCCCAACCTGTGGGTCGGTCTAGAGATGACAGTAATTTAATGTCTTTTAAGACCTTTTAAATACTAAATACTGTTACTGTATCAAAAGTAAATACAAAATAAAAACTGATCAAACATTGACCAAATTGTCAAATAATATAAGAAAGAGGCAATGATTCTACAAACTCACGCCTGGCATTGCGAGTGCATTGCGTTTTTCTCTCAGAGGTGTGTGATATGCGTGTTTGTGTGTTGCTGCAAAGTTTTACCCAGCTTCATAAGTAGCCTTGCATGCTTAACAACTCAGCCACTGATGCCATTGCCTAATACTCTTGGAAGACACCCATTTGAAATCCTACCAGATCTGTCAATCTCTCTCTCTGTTTTCTTTTTTTTTTTTACGGGCTAATGTAAAATGCAAGCAATTGAGCAGCACCAAACATCCTCCTCACCAATTTAAAAATATGCGTTCCCTGGACTTCCGTGATATATTCATGTTTGCAGATTAATTCTAACTGATATTCAGAAGCCATTCAGAAATAATTGCTCAGGCGGGCCTTCAAACACAACTGGCTTAGCCATGTCTGGAGCTGTCAGAGTTTGGCTGGTCTGCTGTGTGTTTTATGTGATTGGTTCTTCTGGGTGTCAAGTGGATTCATCTCATTTCAGAGGCCTTACGTCATGCAGCCATGTGTGCACCTGGTTTCTGCTTCCAGCAGCTGTGAACTGGGCCTACCATACAACTATTGATCTTACTAACACATCACACCCACGCACATGCACACACGCACGCTCACACACATGCACGCACAGTCGCACACACACGCACACACACACACACACACGCGCACACGCACACGCACACGCACACGCACACGCACACACACACACTGTGACACACACACACACAAAAGCTTAAATTTGAATTTTCTAATTAATTCAGACACAGCAGTGTATACTGTGCAATGTGGCATTTGTTCAACATATTTTAAAGATGAAAAGTCGCACGCACACGCACTACGAACTGGGCCTCCCATACACCTATTGATCTTACTAACACATCACACCCACGCACGGGTCACATGTGCGCGTGCACACACACACACACACACACACACACAGAGTGGATTGTCAATATGTTACATACAAGTCTGACTGCAGATATTGGAGCTGATGAGGTGGGTTGACATCTCGCTCCAGATGTTAAAGGTCAAGAGAGGTCATTTGCTACAACTTTAAACTTCCCAGCATTCCACCAAGAATTCAGGCATTTATTTTTCTCCAAATGAATACATTGTTTTGGAAGCATGATATTTCACTTTGCGTTCAAATGAAATGTCTGTTTTGTGTGACACACAAAATGGCACAAAATGGCCACTACAAAAACCGCTGAAATGAATGTGACAGCAAAAATGTAGTGTTAGGGTAGTGTACATTAGCGTAGAGTAGGACCATTGTACTGAACAGCAGAGAAGACTGGAGGAGAGGAGAATTTACTTCACATCTATAGTAGCAACAAGTACTGTCACTAGTACCTCAAGCCCACGGACTCTGCCTGCAAGTTCCAGCGCAAAGCATTCTGGGAGAGGACGTTGCAAGCCTCTAAGGGAAAACTCTCTTAAATTAAAGAGATTGTCAGGAGCAAGACATGGACACACACGCACACACATCCATACGATTCGTCTGCCTGCCAGCATGGCACAAAACAGCGCGACGCATTTTAAAGCTCATCTGCAAACTGATTCTGTCAGGGAGACTTAGTGACGTGCGGCTGGCTGCTACAGCTTTCCTCCATAACGGCTCTGGTGGGCACCAGCGCTGCGCAGTCCACCGGGAGGAGGCACTGAGGCAGCGGGCGGCGGAGGCTCTAAATAGAGCCTCCCCCAGTTAAATATTAACACTCCTTCTCTTCTGACAGAGAGCAGAACCCGCCGTGTCGCCTTCCATCTCCACCGCGGGGAGAAGCAACACAGCATAGCACTTTCTGATGCACACGTACGCTGGCAGGCACAGAGGCCTGCACACCCGTGCACGCGAGCACACACCCTGACGAATGTGCGAATGGAACAAAGATGCAAACACACACACACACACACACACACACACACACACACACACACACAAACATCATATGACCATCACACATGCGTGCATTCACTCCACATGAATCGCTTGACTAGGAGCTCTAGTTAGTATAGGCTGTTTGTGATGGGGTGACGTAGCCTTGCAGGTGAAAAAAACTTCGGCTCTTTCACACACAAACCTAGCCCCTGGTGTGTGTGCGTGTGTGTGTGTGTGTGTGTGTGTGTGTGTGTGTGTGTGAGAGAGAGAGAGAGAGAGAGAGAGAGAGAGAGAGAGAAACAGAGGTATAGGTTGCCCAGCATCAGGTGGTTTCCCTCAGAAACAGGGAGCATGAGAGAACAAGGAGCTCGGTATGGTTGGGCGATCTTTTCTGTTTTCATATTGTATTGTTCAACCGTGGCTCTTTGAGATTACTGATACACGATCCGATCACCAGGTGGCGGTAGGGGTAGGAGTGGGTGACTTGCAGAAATTGAGATTGAATTGAGTCTTTAAAACCCATTCTGGGCGGGAACCCCTATTGGTACCTTACCCCCTCAGGCCAGGCACCCATATTTGGGTTCTGTACAGTATGTACAGTATTCAAAAATGTAAATTTTTTGATGCTGCTATATAAATATTTGAAGTTTTTCAGAAACCTTAGGTCAGGATTTAGAGGCGTTTTTAGAATCGGCCTTAGGCCTAAATGGGTTAATAATAAAAATAAAATAAAAAATTACAGGGGGAGTTACAACAGCAGGCAGCTGACAGCTCAGATTTGGCAGACACCGTCCCTAAGAACAAAGAGAAATCGTACTTCAAAACAATTGTTGGAAAGTGTAAACACAAGCGCATGCACTCACGCACATGCATATTACACACCAGTGTGCACACAAAAAGAAAAAAGCACATTCACGCTAGAAGTAGTGTATGGATCTGGCAGAGGTATTATGTCTGCATGTTTAATTCATCACTGTTTTCCTTCTTTCTGATCAGAAACATGAAAGGAAGAGTTTCGCCCGGAGACAAAACAAAATGGCTGTAGCCTACTCATCAATACCACAACAGCACTCACATGCCTATTCAGCAGCTACGCGGCCGAGGGAGAGAGTTATAGTCACGCCAAACTTCATAAGGACAGTTTATTTTAATGCCCTTCTGTGCAATATATTGTTGTATTGGTTTTTGTCTTTTTATTGTTTTATTCTTTTAAGCAGAGTTTACGATTATGTTATTTGTATGTTCTGCCACAAGGACAAGATGTGCTCAATGAAAAATGCCTGTCATAAGCACCCTGTGTGGAGTGTGTCTGATACAAGCAGTGAGTATTATCACTCTGTGTTGGAGTGTGTCTGATACAAGCAGTGGGTATTATCACTCTGTGTTGGAGTGTGTCTGATACAAGCAGTGGGTATTATCACTCTGTGTTGGAGTGTGTCTGATACAAGCAGTGGTATTATCACTCTGTGTTGGAGTGTGTCTGATACAAGCAGTGGTATTATCACTCTGTGTTGGAGTGTGTCTGATACAAGCAGTGGTATTATCACTCTGTGTTGTAGTGTGTCTGATACAAGCAGTGGGTATATTATCACTCTGTGTTGGAGTGTGTCTGATACAAGCAGTGGGTATATTATCACTCTG
>NC_137880.1:20747137-20834637 GCF_963924005.1 Protomyctophum bolini
GATGATGTATGATGATAAGAGTGCCCCTCACTTCACACAGGTGTGAAGGTTCTATATTTATAGGTTGACTGAACATGATCTCCATTATGACAATGCCCTTTTTGGTATGGGTTCAATTTGCAGGGATCCACTTCCTAGTCTACATTTTGGGAAATGTAGACTAGTTTGATAGTACAATTGACAGAATTGACAGAATATTATATGTGCACTGCACATATAATATGTATTGCCTGTATGTATAATGCCTGTATTTAGACTAGGGCTTTAAGCAACTATCCGAAGGTACATTATGTGTACCTTGGGTGTTTTAATATTTTCTAATATGGCCCCCTTTGAAAAATATTTGGACACCCCTGACTTAAGTGGTTAATTTTCTTTTTTGTTTGTTTTTCTTTCTATTTTCCTCAAACTGAGATCAGCCTACTGGAACAAACTCCACACAGAAAGGAGCAGTGTTTTTAATCCCAGGACCTTCAGGCTGTGAGGCAGCAGCACAAACCACCAAGTGCACATGGGGTCCGGGTACGCCCAGGGGTCCTTGAGGGGATTAGTTATTATATAGCATCAAGTTTAACCACCTTAACTTGCTTTTATACTTCAACTATACTAGAAGATAGCAGACAGTACAAGCTGACAACGTGTCACACCACGTCGCATTATGAGCTTGTAGATCTGCTATTTTTACATTTCTTTTGAAACATTGTGATAATCTCGACAAATCTTAAGAAGATAAACCTTATGGGCACAAAAACATTTCAGGTGGGGGTCCGTGGCTAAATACATGTCAATTTGGGTGTCCTTGACATGACAATGTTTGAGACTGATATACAGCAATATAACTGTCCTGTCTGATAACAACAAAGCTCAGTCCCAGACAGCGGTTAAAGACTGATATAGACTTGAAGGAATTCTGGGACATTTTGCTCTCTGTTACCATGTTTACTATGTGTAACACACACACACACACACACACACACACACACACACACACACACACACCATGTTTACATTAGAGCCTGCGTGGTTACCATGGTGACGGAGTGCCCCTCTTAACTGGTGCACTCAGGAATAATGCATTGTTGAACAGTGCCTGAGGCTACATACGCGTGCGCGCGCGCACACACACACACACACACACACACGCACACGCTATAGCAGATGTTAAGGATTAGTGAGTGTGTGTGTGTGTGTGTGTGTGTGTGTGTGTGTGTGTGTGTGTGTGTACATGGTTGTTTACGTGTGCGGGCATGCCATGTCTGTGTGCACAATCAAATGCACATCAGTACTGTGCCCAGTGTATCCATTGATTATCAGAGCTGAGGTGGACTCCATTAGCTTCTACCAGCCCATAGCCAAGGAGTTTGTGTGTGTGTGTGTGTGTGTGTGTGTGTGTGTGTGTGTGTGTGTGTGCGTGTGTGCGTGTGTGTGTGTGTGTGTGTTAGGGTCAAGTTGTGGTCCTGGGGAGTGAGTGAAGACTGACATTCTGTAAGCATTCTCTGCACTACTGCTGCTCCCTCTAGTGGCTGGTGGTGACTCTCACTGCTCTCTCTCACCCGCACGCAGGCACACGCGCACACACACACACACACACACACACACACACACACACACACACACACACACACACGTATGTGACCATATCATATATGCACATTCATACCTGAAGATGCATGCATGCTCATACAGGAGACAGATAATGATGATGGTGATGATGATCATCACCATCATCATCACCATCATCATCACCGTCATCATCATCATGATCATGATGGTGATGATGATGATGATGATGATGATGATGGTGATGATGATGGTGGTGAATAAGATAACTAGAAAGCAAATTGCAAGTGTGGTTGCACCGACAATTTCAAGCTTTGAGTCTTACAAGCACAGTATGATGATGACGATGTATGATGTTGATGTGTTGACCCACATGACGTTACAGGGCTCTAAAATGTTTATATGGAATAAATAAAAATCACACATCTTCATCTGGGTTAAGTGACATCCCTTATCTTCTTAATCACTTGGGACATCACATCACATACACAAAAACAAGATACTGTAAAACATGTTAACTTTTTAACAGTTCAGTGCTGCAGATAGCCATTGACTGGCAGCTCAGAGAGGATCTCAATATACTGTAGGAATATTCACTTTTAAAGGAAGTCCTGTTGGGAATCAGGCACCCGTCCTGAGGCACTCTACCTGCAATAATTACCGGGCTGTGGAAATAAGTTCATAAGGGACTCAGAGCCCAGCTACAAAGACAGCCATAGAATGGGCAGGCTCCGAGGACCGAGCTATCACCATTAGTAACTGCATCCGCACGAACAGTGTCAAAGTTTGAGCCATGGCCTGCATGGCCTGAGTCAAAGTTTATGTTCGCCACAGACAGAGACGTCTGCCATGGAAGAGAAGCGACCATATATGGCCGAGCTTCAAATAGCACGACTTAAAAGTTAATAAAAACATTTAAAAGTAAGAATTGCAATAGAAGATCTGTGTATTGATTTGTACTGTCAGTTGGAGATAGAAATTGAAAACACCCCCCTGATGAAGTTCAAGAAAAGAAAGCGCTCTGCAACAAAAATCTATTTAATATGGGCAATTTAAAAAAAGAATATACATAAAATATATATCTTATTTTATGCATGCTGCGTTAGGCGACACATGCCTTGTTTGCAGTTTCCCCGATAGAATAAACAAAAGCATTTATTATGTTTTGTGCATAATGTTATTGCTTTGCCAACGTTATATTCCTCCTTTTATGCCAATGAACCTTGTTTAAATTTGAATGCGAAATTTGAATTTTAGAAGATGATAGGAGAGGAGGGTGACAGAGTGGTTTGGGGGGGGGGGGTGGAGAAAAAGCAAGTGTAGACACTGGGGGGGAGAGAGAGAGAGAGAGAGAATGAGGAAGACAGACAGAAAGAAAGAGAGAGAGTGTATGTGCGTGGGGGGGGGGGGTGGGTTGTCAGTTGCCTGTCTGTGTTTAATGGAGGTCCCTGGTGTCGCCCTCAGGCTCCTTCACTTCACAATTAATGGAGGATCTCTCCTGGGAATGCCATGCTTCTCAATAACACACACACACACACACACACACACACACACACACACACCTCACAATGTACCTTCTGGTTTAGCTGAACTCTGTACAGGAGCACGTGCCAGGACAGTGTCGTTCGATGGGAGTGTGAATTAAGCGTAATGGTTGCTGTGGTCCTCCTGGCACTAAGTGCGACTGCTCATCCTGCTAGGGGTCTCACCGGCTTAACCAGCCACAAAAACCTCCGTCTGCACAGAGAACATAAAAGGAGAGGAGAGGACAGGAGAGGAGAGGAGAGGAGAGGAGAGGAGAGGATATATATTTATTAATATTATGATATGATGGTGAAAGATGGTATAGACGAGTGGAATGCAAGGAAGACTGGAAGGAAAGAGTGAAATGCTTATTTTCTTAGATCTCAGGGCTGATTATATCTGTGCTCTGATCTGTCCTCTTTGGTTTTTCTCCCAGATCTGCAGCGGAGGATCCTCCAGTGTGTGTGTGTGTGTGTGTGTGTGTGTGTGTGTGTGTGTGTGTGAGTGTGTGTGAGTTGGAAAGCCTTGATGCTCTCTAAACACCATAGAAGTCTTTCATATAGTAACATTTTGCAAGGTTTTAGATGGCGAGCAGACTCTATTGGAACAATTGCAATTAAATTGTTAAATTGTGATGTTATCAACATAAAACACAGTCTAGACATTTGTCAAAATTAAATGCATGTACTTAATTCAATCGAAAAACCAGAGCGGGGATATCAAAAGCAGAGGTATTTATTCATGAATATTTTTCAAATGGGTCAAAATGACAAGCATGCCATTTTTGTGAATTAACAATCACAGAGGAATCATTACTCCAGTACCTGTGGAAAGCCTGGTTTCATTCCATTTTGATGCCACCAAGGGCCCGCCTCTTCCAAAACTGTGGGCCTATCTTGTAATTTACACACGCACGAACGCACGCACGCAATTCTGATCACTATTATTATTAAAGGCATGCCTCCTGGCAGAGAATTGCGCTTTGTTGAGCATACCTTTCAGTATCAACTCAGCATGTCTATACAGATGCTGTGCAGATACGAACTAGAAATCACCTGCGTGTTTTGATTTAAAAGTCTAGCTGATTTAAAAGCTTAGACTTGTTTTGAATAAATCCACACTTTAAATTAGATTTTCATACATTTCATTAATTGCGCTTAATCCTACCATGGAACATGTTCAACAGCAACAAGAACCCATTTTACCCAATCAAGTGAGGTGTGGATGGGATGCAGCCTATAGGCCACAAAGGATGAGTGCGCTGTTGTGCGTGTCCTGTAACTGTTTTCCCTACACATTTGAACCCTGTCTCTCTGGGTGTCCAATGTTTCAATGATCACTTAAATCAATGTTTTCTGAATCAGTTTAAAGTTAATGTTTAGCATAAAGTCCCAGTGGGTCCCAGTGCGTCTGAGCAGACACAGGCAGGCAGCCGCACCGCTAAGTTGCTATTTCCTGCAATGTCCAACGCGATTGGATATCGTGAATGGATGGCCGACTGTGATTGGGAGCTGCAGCAGCTCACCTGGACACTGTAGCTTCCATTGGCATATTCATCAGATGATTTATGAATATTAATAAGCCGACTGCTGGGCGCAGTGGGTGCCCAGTGGCTGCAGGGCATTGTGGGAAATTAGCCGCATCACTAATTGTGATCCCCCTCCCCCCGAGTCTGTCAATCACATCAGCGTATAGGATGAGACTTTGGGGGCACCTGTAGCTTAACAATATATGTATGAAAAATGTGCGTGTGTGCGTGTGCGTGTGCGTGTGCGTGTGTGTGTGTGCGCGTGCATGTTCAGCCTAGGCCACAAGACCACTCTGTTACCATGGCAACCTCTGCTATCAGAACACACAAGGCTAAGGTGTGGGATCTCATCTGGGGGAGACAGGCTGTGAGGTTGAGAGGCAAAACGAGCCATGGAGAGATGGCTAAAAGAGTGAGGGTGTGTAATATAGAGGTGTTTCAGTAAAGCAACTTGTAATGTTGCAACTCTGTTCATGTTTTTGAATGTCTGAATCTGTCTGAATCTCTGTCCATATTAAAGGGATAGTTCAGCCTTTTTTAACCTAAACTGTATGAAATACTTGCCTTTAATACTTTAAAACTTTATTTTTTTAATCATGGTAGTTGTAACGGTCTACTTTAAGTCTACTACAAGATTGTAGCAATCGGCAACTTTGTAAACTAATTACACGCCCGCCATCATCCGATGCCTACCTGCGGCCACCGGCCTAGCAGCGTTTCCTGCAATGACAGCCTGACAGCTAGTTCGACAGCCACCCAGCTTGACTAGTCATCCCAACCACCAGAGAGGAGAAACCACCTCCCGGCTTACCCGACGCCAATTCAACGCAGCAGGCCCAGACTCTGGGCCTTGCGGGTAAGTTCCGAACCTCAACCTACTATACTGCCTACTGTCATACCAATTCAACACTGCGGGCCACTGTATGTGGCCCTCGCCGGTGCGTCCCGCACTAAAACTCTGCCTGTCACCCAATACCTCACTGTAACTTGCATATTTTCATCATCAAAATCACTTTTACTGGCCATAGTTCTTTTTTTTTTATCCCCAGACAACATGACAACAGTACATACCTCATCATCCTCAGTCTGTGACAGCTGCCTCCGCTTAACCCAGAAGGTGTCCCTACTCGAGGACAGAATCTCCAGTCTGTACAAAATCCGCGACAATGAACTCTTCATAGACTCCATACTCCACATCACCCAAGGACCGACCTCGGACCCCTCCGAGATCTCAATTGGACCCGCTCCAGTGGCGGCTGTGTATGACGACACTCTTCCGGCATGCTTGGATACTCCTGGGCCCGTCCTAGACGTCCCCAGGCGCCCTGCCGAACTGAACGACACCATTCCGGTCCCTCTGGACTGGGTCCGGAAGGATGCTCAGCGCCCGCCCGTGGCCAGCTCTACCCCGGCGTGGAGAACAGCTGGCCGGGGTCGCGGTCGGGATACGATGCCCCGTCCTCGTCCACCAGCATTAACTTTAAAAAATAGGTTCTCCCTCCTGGCCGATGTCCCCGAACCCCCTCCTCGCATCGACACCCCCCTGGAGTCTGGTTCTGGTCCCTCCAGTCGTCGTAAACTCCTGAGGACGGCTGTCGCCAGGCACTCGAGAGGTCTCAGCTCTCCCTGCCAAACTGACCCCCCCACGCTGGCCAGCAGCCTCCCAACAACAGCACCACTGTCCTCCTTGTCGCAGCGTCCCGTGTCCACTCCGCTTCCCCTGATCACCCCCACGGTGGCCATCATCGGTGATTCACAGATAAAGTTTGTCCGTTTTCCGAACGTCATTACCACTCTCTCTCGGGCGCGACCACCGCCGACATCCTCACTAAACGCCCCGAATTTCTGGCTTCTCTCCCATCCACCGTCACCAACGTTATCGTCCACGTTGGAACAAATGACACGCAATCGCTAATAACCCGCTCCAACTTCAAATTGATTTTCACACTCCTCAGAAGCACTGGTCTTTCAATCCACATCTCCGGTCCACTTCCCACCTGGAATCGTGGCGACCTGCGTCTCAGCCGATTGCTTCAGCTACATTACTGGTTACAATCTGCCTGTCTCGCCGCTAACCTCCATTACGTCCATAATCTGCAATCATCCCTCCTTTTATGTTGACGGGCTACATCCAAGCAAACTTGGCTGTGAAATGCTCAAACGTAACCTTCGCCGTTCCGTAGCTGCCCACAACAACTTTTCACAACAACAACAACATTGACTCATTGCCTCGGCTCACCATCACCACCATCACCTGACAACCCGTACCCGCTATATCGCCCCCTTCTGGCCGGGCGGTCCTCCTACCACTCTCGCTTTACCTTCACCCATCATTTTTAATTCCATAAATACTCACACACAGTATTCAATCCAGCAGCGTAGAATATTTGATTAAAATGTGTGTAAAGCTTGATAAGTCCAAAGTCCAAATCTGCTCCTTTGAACTATAGGAGACATGGCATGACCTGTATAGAAACACCCTTTAACAGGTTCCCCGCAAGTAGTCACTGCTGTACCTTCTGAGGCTGTGGCCACTGGCCACCTCAACATGATGCACCTGTCTGTGGTTTAGCAAGTGTTAAAACTTTCAGAATTAACCACTCTGGGTTTTACCACCTATTTGTGGTCGCCACCAGCCTGAAGGCCAGTGGACCGTCTGTGTGTGTGTGTGTGTGTGTGTGTGTGTGTGTGTGTGTGTGTGTGTGTGTGTGTGTGTGTGTGTGTGTGTGTGTGTGTGTGTGTGTGTGTGTGCGTGCTGTTTGTTGGCGCCCTTTGGGTATGTGTCTTGAGTTGTGGTGCGTGGGGGCCACAATGTTCCTTTGGGTATGTGTCTTGAGTTGTGGTGCGTGGGGGCCACAATGTTCCTTTGTGCATTAATTTGATCTTTGAATAAAAGTTTGAATTCATGAACAATTTTCTATCATTCTTTTTTCATTAATATGCCCATCACTAAACCTGTTAAGCGATTGATGGAATGTGTATGCATGGGCTATAAGCTTAGTCGAATAATATAAGGCATGTGAAGGTTAATAAGTGGCCCTGCTGTGTGAAGGACATATTTGCCTTGCATGCTTAATAATACACATGAATACATTCTAGGACATGAAAAGTAGGATGCATAGTTTTGATGTAATGGAGAGAAGATTTCTAACAGTTCACAATCACTTCCACAACATTTTTCCGTGCACAATATTCATTAGCCTCATAGCAGTCTTTATTTTTAAAGAATGAGAATGAGTTAGTCTTAGTTTATCGATATCTCTTACAAGCTCTGGTCATGCATGCACTTGTCTATGTTGCATACACTTAACCCCAGCATTATAATTGTGTGGATGTCATAAAAAGAAAGGTGATTATTTTAGTGTGGAAGCGCTCGTTCTCAATAATGCAACCTCCTGCTGCTTCCTGCATTATGTGCATTTTCAAAACAGGTGGTACGCCGGACCGTTGAGTGATTTCCAGCAAGCGGATCCAAACTCGAACTCTTAGATAAATTATCACCTGCACAGATTGTCTTGACAGAAAGTAGCGCATGACATGTCTATACAGTGGATTTTTACGAAACAAAAACTTTGCAGATAGAAAAGAGCTGGATAATCGAAGCTTTCCGTACATCAGAGCTATTGGTGAGTTTAACCTTGTTTAATACAACAGTCAATGGTTGGTGTTGCAACTCTAGATTCAACATATAGAGGAGAAAGAAAATATAGTGTTGCAAATTGCGGCTAATAACAAGTGAACATTCTGAGAAAATAGGCAAACATTCGCAGAAGAGATTTGGTGTTGAGGGAAAAAAGAAGGAGACCAAGTATAAACCCTTGGGGTACCCCGGTCAACAATACTGTAGGGTTCAAGTGGTAAATTAATGTTATATAATGCTGTCATTGAACACACATTAATTAATTATCAATATTTGTTATGAATTTGTACGATCGGTTAGGATTTGTAGAGGCTCGACAAGGTTTCTCCACGTTATTGACGACTAAAATACTTGTATTAACTCATCTCATCGCAGGTTTGTGTTTTGAGACACAGCAACGTGTGTCATTTCAACACAGCTTTTTCAGAGAGTGAGGTTTTCCAGCCTTGATGAGGTGTATATGCTCTCTGTTGGCAGTGCAAGATACAACAGTGTGTTGCAGGTGAGTGAAGTCATTAATATTTCCTCTGTATCAATATCACCAGTAGTGGAATGGTGCTTGTGTGAATGTGTGGTTGTGTGAATAGTGTGTCTGTGCATGTATGTGCTTGTGTGTATAGTGTGTATGGTAAGCTTTTGTGTGTGTGTGTGTGTGTGTGTGTGTGTGTGTGTGTGTGTGTGTGTGTGTGTGTGTGTGTGTGTGTGTTTCAGATTGACAGGTGGATGATCTCAGTGAGTAGTGCACCCTGGGATCGACTGCATAATCAGGGAGACAAAGGAGCAGAGGAAGAGAGAGAGAGAGAGAGAGGGAGGGAGAGAGAGAGAGAGAGAGAGAGAGGGGAAGAGAGGGAGGGAGAGAGAGAGAGAGAGAGAGAGAGAGAGAGAGAGAGAGAGAGGGAGGGAGAGGGAGAGAGAGAGAGAGAGAGAGAGAGAGAGAGAGAGAGAGAGAGAGAGAGAGAGATAGGGAGAGAGAGAGAGAGAGAGAGAGCTAGGGAGAGAGAGGGAGGGATGAGAGAAGCGGAGAAGTACGGAATAGTAAAATTCCCAGAGGGTTGATGGGGTTGTATGCTCTCGTCTCTGTTTATTTCCCTGCATTCGTTTGAAATGGTTTGCCTGTGTGTGTGTGTGTGTGTGTGTGTGTGTGTGTGTGTGTGTGTTCAGTTTGTTCACACGCTTGTGTGCATTGGTGAGCTTCTCTATCTAAGGGTGTGTGTGTGTGGGGGGGGGGGGGGCATGTGTTTGATGGCTTGCAGTGGTAAATGGGTTCAATGCGAGAACAGCAAAGGTTCCACATCACGAGCCTACCGTGCTAATTATACAGGAGGAGCATTGTGTGCTATCAGCGTGCAACTCACCTCTCTCTTACACACACACACACACACACACACACACACACACACACACACACACACACACACACACACACACACACACACACACACATGGCATAAACATATATGCCCCCCCATATTGACTATGTTGCAGTGTATTGTGTATTCTCTTGCACTAGTGTGCGCACCTGTAATGAGGGTGTTTGACTTATCCGGTGTGTGATCTCAGGTGCATGCTTTATACAATGTGGGTGACATCCGGTGTCAATGTTATACACTAACTAGGATTACACATACAAACAACTCATTTAAGAAAACAACACTCAAGCAAGCCAGCCAAACTAATCTTTGAACTTGTCAAGTTGATCTCTCTGTCCTTTCCACCCACTTTTACTGGCATTCCTTCACAGTTTCCCATTTACATATACGTATGTGTCTCTACGGATGCATCCTATATGGAACATTGTGAGAAACGGCGTCTGGCGATGATGCATTTGTCTGGGGCAGGGTTTAGCAGATGGGATCAAATCAATACAGATAATATTTGTGAGGAACAACAACAAAAAAGACAAAATGCTTGCCATAAAATGTTACTCAGAAGCATCATTGTTGTGGAAATTATCATTTCTACCTGCTTTGGGGTTAAATGCATGATTGGGATGCCAGACTCTAAAACAAAAGGAAAAAGGTACCAAATAATTTGGGTGCCATGGTTTTGGTCCAGTGGGCCTCCCTTGGCAGCTCACTGGACCAAAGCGCTGCTGTTCAATAAACATTGTGCTTTGAGAACGGCTCATTACCTAACACACCATACCATTGTTGTTAACTCACAAGAGTTCATGTCTGTTAATATGTAGCAGTATCAATACTGTATGCACACAAACAATATACCCAATAGAAAGAGAGAAACACAGATAATTGCATAATGTTACATGTTTATCGTTCAGAAATAGAGGACATTTTATGGACGCCCCACCAAATAGGAAGTATGCACCATGATCCTGTCACTATACTACAAATAATGGGTTATATGAAAGTTGAAAACATTCAGTTATAAAGACCATCAATTGGAGCAATAACTATTGATTTAATGGTCAATTACTGGACTTTTATTTTGAACAAGTTTGTAGTCACACCTCTACTCGCTGTCCCGGATCAGCCAACTTCTCTTATGCTCTCCCATCATATTAAACACGGAATCCCTATATAATTAATTAGTTGACCAGGGCCTCTATAGTTCAAAGAGCTTGCATCTGTCTGTCTGTCCATCTGCCTCTCTTTTGCCGGGCTCTGATTAACTGTATAGTCCTGTCCACCGACAGCACATGCATTTCTGTCTGTCTGCTTGTCTCTTTTTGACCGTCTGTCCATGCACATACATACTTTAGGAACTGTCCACCAGGCATTGGATACATCCCTAAACCTGCCTCTGCCAGTCTGGATCACAGCGTGTATTTGGCTTGCCACGTTGGTTCATTCAAATAGATTCTTAATTCATTTCTCTTAGCAGAGGTCTCGGCCTTCTTCATCTAGTTAATCCAATGTACGTTATACACATCCTCTCTCACGTGCGCATAATATACATTCAAACAGCTCTGCTTTAAAAGATTACAGAGATTATGCAGGAATTACATGATCAAAGTCATTGAACCTGTATCGGCCTGCTTGCATGCGTCTGCTCACTAGACTTAACAGTGTGTTTGCGCGCGTGCATATGTGTGTGTGTGTGTGTGTGTGTGTGTGTGTGTGTGTGTGTCTGCCTCCTCACAGAGACATGCAGGTTAATCTCCCCTCAGGCTGCTCTGCCAGAGCGGCGCACTCTGCTGGTGGGGACGAAGAATAACAACATGGATTCACCCCTTCCTCGTACATTAACAAGCTTCTCCACCCATCAATAACTAGGGGTCACTCCAAACAATCCAGGCAGGATTATTATAGTCCTTATAGGCCTGTTGGAAAATGGCTAATTTGTCAAACTGCCTCTCGAGACAGGACACCATGCTGGGATGTATCCTTTTTAACAACCCAGCAAGTGTGTGAATGTCTGTGCTGGAGCAGTATACTGGACAGGGTGTGTGTTTGTGTGTGTTTTGTGTAAACACAAGACTGTGTCATTTGCTGCATATTTATGTAACTAGACAGAGTCAGACATGTTGCCAGGAAATATCTCATAAAATAATATTGCATTGTGTTATACCATGGCTGTACGCATTTACATAGCACAAAATACTGGGCATTCTGCATAATGAGTACTTTTGTACTTTAAGTACGTTTTGATACCAATACTTTTGTACTTTTACTTAAGTAAATTTTGAATTCTGGACTTTTACTTGTAATGGAGTATTTCTACATTGTGGTATTGATACTTTTACTTAAGTAAAACAAATTAGTACTTTTTGCAACACTGAAACTATAATGTGAGAGAATAATATAGGTATAGGGCCTTAAGATAAATTATCCTGTTTCCCGTGAACACAGGTGGTATATAATGCTAAAGGATTTACAGGAAGAGGTTAATCACATTAAGGGGAAGTGAGACAGACAACTTGGAGACATGGAGACAGACAACATGGAGACATGGAGACAGACAACTTGGAGACATGGAGACAGACAACATGGAGACATGGAGACAGACAACTTGGAGACATGGAGACAGACAACATGGAGACAGACAACTTGGAGACATGGAGACAGACAACTTGGAGACAGACAACATGGAGACATGGAGACAGACATCTTGGAGACATGGAGACAGACAACTTGGAGACATGGAGACAGACAACTTGGAGACATGGAGACAGACAACTTGGAGACAGACAACATGGAGACATGGAGACAGACAACTTGGAGACAGACAACATGGAGACATGGAGACAGACATCTTGGAGACATGGAGACAGACAACTTGGAGACATGGAGACAGACAACTTGGAGACATGGAGACAGACAACTTGGAGACAGACAACATGGAGACATGGAGACAGACAACTTGGAGACATGGAGACAGACAACTTGGAGACATGGAGACAGACAACTTGGAGACATGGAGACAGACAACTTGGAGACATGGAGACAGACAACATGGAGACATGGAGACAGACAACTTGGAGACAGACATTCAGAGTGACAGTAAGTGAATGAAGGAGAGAGAGAGAGAGAGAGAGAATAAAGAGAAATAATGCAACCTGGTCACCATGGTTCCCAACAGAAGAGAGTGAATAACTTGTGTAAGAGTCAGGACACATGCAGGCAAAACTTTATGTTAAATGCAAATAAACAAATATCTAAACGTTCTGTTTTTATTTAAAATACAGCAAATATTTTAGATTTTAGATTTTAAAGATTCTCAACAGCAGATGATGATTGGTGCATTGTCTATAGGACCTGCAGCAACATGGACATAGTCATATGAGGGTAAAAAACAAACAAAAAGGTACAATTAACTATGAACCCTGCATGCATGTAAATGAAAGCAAGACACTAAGCAGGCAGGCCTACATATCCTGAAATCCCAATGCATGAGACAGAAAGATGTGCTATGAAATAGAATCCAAAAGAAAGTATGCGCATCTCTATAAAACTTGCTGAACAAGAAGATACAAGATGTTGTCCACATACTGTTTCCCAATGCAATTTTATTAAGGATAATAAAATTGCATTGGGAGCTACTAAACAGTGTGCGGACAACATCTCCTTTTCCGGTTTCCATACTGTATAAAATCCATACTCATACTCATACTCAGAGTGTAAAATGGACCTCTAAAAGTTGAGGTATAGGTATGAGGTTAGCCCATGGCAGGCAACTTGAGGAAAGAAAATATAGGCCTAAATATACGTTGATATTATAATTAGGCCCCAAAAGCACAGACTTTATGAAGCCATATGTATAGCTAAATGAAGGACAGAGACTCAACCATTGCGTCAGTGGTGTATAAAGTAAACCAAGTATACGGAAGTAGGCCTACTATATTTAAGTCGAATTTTGAGGTATTTTTTCTTTCTTCAGCATGTTAAAATTGCAATACTTGTATACGTTGAACAAATCTGCTATTTTCAAAATGTGTTTTTAATACATTTTGAAATGGGACAATTTGCACAATGATTACTTTTACTTTTACTCAAGTACATTTTACATACTTGTAACAGTCAGCAGACTATACATTTCAGTATAACTTTTACTGTATACTTCCATCAATGATAAAACCATGAAGAGTCATGGTCACTCAGTGGTCAAGGAGACGGTATATATATATATATATACAAAGGGCATTTATTTATTACAAGGTTTCACAGCGACCATTATTTGTATAGTATCCGCAAGCAATGCATGTTAGTTTATACTATTGATGTAATAGTTGGCATTTCAAGTATTTCAAGGCTTGAAAATTGAAATGATGGCGAAAATCAGGAGGAACTGTTTTCTATTTTTCTTTCCTTTGTGTGCTTAAAAAAGATCCCGTGACGGCTTGATGGGAAATACTCATAATATTATTTTGCCTTTCGTGTGATCTTAACGAGCACTTCAGAAACTCTTCAAACGAGAAGTTGAGCTAATAGGCATCGATCGGCACGCAAAAAAACGACAAAAGACCACCACACAAGCACGTTACAGAGAGAGAGAGAGAGAGAGAGAGAGAGAGAGAGAGAGAGAGAGAGAGAGAGAGAGAGAGAGAGAGAGAGAGAGAACGCAACGCAATCACGCTATATCTGACCCAACAGCTGCTTAAGTTAAGTTTTGTAGCAGGATCAATTTGAAAGCTGTGGCCGCTGAAATCATGTGGCCGATTAAGTATTGTTAATCATTAACCATACAGTCCCCTCTGCCATTCATTGATCGCCTGAATGGAAGGACCCTGCATGGCCTCAATAGGAAAAGGCTGCTATACGGGTTAAATAGCCTAGCCCTAGTGCTTTACATACATCAATTAAGCGGGAAAATAATCTTAAAGTGATTACCTGATGTCTGTTATACACATGGAGGCCCTATAATAATCAAAACATCCCAGTCAATATTTATTTAAAGGCTAAATGAGGCTAATGATATAACAGCTTTCTTTGCAGCAATAGTAATAACTAGTATTAATATACAATGTTAATTAATATAAAAAGTTTGTTTTCGTTCAATAAAAGTCCGTGATTGGATTTGGATTAGTTTATGCCTCCAATATGTTGGTGAGTGTGTGGCCGTTGAAGAGCGGCAATGAGCAGATTGGCCTTTTTCATGCACATAGAGGGCACTCTTTTGTTTTTAGGCAGCTGGCACGTGTCTGCCCTGAATGAACTCCTTAATACACTTCAGCTCACTGGAGGAGTATAATTACTCACACAATGAGCAACAATTACATTGCCTAATTGACAACACAAACGGTCAGTGATACTACAGGCCTCAGAACGGATATGGTGGCTAAACATTTAATAATGCTTGGTATTATCAAGTTGATAAAGTAAGACACTGGCAGCAGTACAGGCTGTTGCCGATTTCTGCATATATCTAAAAAGGTTATTATAGCCTATTTATTATTTATAACACTGTTAACACACACACACACACACACACACACACACACACACACACACACACACAAGGGATTTTTGATTGGTTTATAGACATCCCTACCAGTGCACATGCATGTTTAGCTATATACTTTTAGAAAAGACTGAACAAGTTTGAACTTGGGAATGCAACACTTAAAAAGGAGCTATTTATATTTATCTCTGGAATATATAGTCATGAGTCCTGTCTATAACTGTCTGCCTGCTCATTTTAATAGCGGCCACCTGTTTTCCTGTCTGTATACCTCACGCACTGTGAAATTAATTTGGTGAAAAATCTTTAAGGCTAAATATGGAAGCCATTGGCTTTTATGGGAGTTCCCCCCTCCAACCCCCCTCTTTCCAAACCAACAGTAAATCCACAATTAGTAGTTCCAAATTAGCATATTAACCTGCGGTTCTTTATGCACGTCATTATGTAGGTCAAACACTAGCATTTTCTTAATTGCTTTCTCTGTTGATCGAGGACAAACATGTTCTGCATCATGGTGGCTCGTTTGTTATGTCCAGTCGTTATTTGGGCTGTCTGCCCGTCTCTCTCTCTCTCCATTGCAAAGGTAGAGTATGTCCGGGCTTAACGGACGCTCATGCCATATGAGTCCATATGAGTCCGATAATGTCTGACCGGCAGCAGACTGATTAAAATTCCACACAGCAGACAGACTCGTAAACAAGGCCCGCACATGCGCGTAAAGAGGCACGGCGCACTGTCTGTAGCCTACGAACACATTACTACTATATGGCTTAAGATGTAATAAGTGGAACTAACTGTTTTATGTGTTTATGAAACACGTGAAGCAATTCGAATATTTTGTCCGGTTGTTGTTAAACGGTCGGACCTACCTATACCTTGGCTAAACTAACAAAGCCGCCCCACCTGACTCGGGAGAACTGAGAAATCTAAAAGACTAAATCTGCTATTATTAACAGGAGTGAACTATAGGCCTATACAGCTCATGGGTCACATCAGAGGATAGACTATAGTGACCTATACACGATCACGTATATCATAAGAGTTTTACCATGAGGCATGGCCTGCTGTATACCACCTATACCTCTTGGGTTTTAGGCTGTTCAAATAAATTTATTTTTGTATTGGTACAAACCGAAATTATTCGCGAATTGAACAACTTCAATTAATTGTTCGTCCAATTTGTTTGTTATTACATACGTTGTGTTGCAATAAACAGTCACCGGATCCTTGTTAAATTTGAACGAATCATTTTTGATAATCTGATCCATAACGACCAGAGCTATAGACATTCTGATATCCATATATATATATATATATATATATATATATATATATATATATATATATAATTTATTTTAAAGACACCTACTCTAAAAATGGTCATATGGGCAACAGTGACGACGGGTCCACACAAGAATGTTCTGGCGCCCATCTGAAAGTATTGCCTGTGGGCTGATAGTGAGAGAGGGTGGTAAGGCTGGCTGGCTGCGGTGATCAGCCCTTTCCCTGCCTCGTCAGGCGGCAGATGGAGTGGTTCCAACTAAGCCCGGAGAAGAAGACTGACTGCGCATCTGCTAGGTCTGTACTGCGCTCCCGGCGCCCGGTATATACAGGCAGGCAGCGGGGCCACTCCTCGACGTTAAGCCCTATTAGCACCGTCTACCGTGCAACTGGTGCCTGGGTCTGACGGCGATGGCGGAGCATGCTCTGTCGACCCCCCCCCCCCCCCATCATGCATGCACGCACGCACAGTCGCACATGTATAGGCCTATGTGACAGACAGATGCATGCACGCACATTCATTTTCTGCTTCTCTCTCCTCTCTCCTTCCATCCACCCCCCCCCACCCCACCCCTCCCTCGCTCTCTACCCGGTGGCCTCGTGTGCATCCCTTTTAATCCTCGCATGCGACAGCCGGCCTTCACCAACCGGAGGTTTCGCCGAGCCTCCAGGCAAAACAATCGAACAGTTAATTAAAATATAAGAGACCTTGAGAACTTGTAAAGGAGGCTATTTAAAGCAACGCCGCGTGTAACGTTTGGGGTTTGTGGCTTACAGTTTATACATTTTGCGCGCGACGGCACACGGGAACGTTAAACAGAAGCCTTATGCTTAATGGGGATTTCTGGTGCAACAGGGTCCCCTGCAAGTACAAAATATGTACTGCATTATAATTGGTAGTGGAAGAAAATAACGTTTTTTGGGGGGTGGTGCCATCGTTATTTGACGAGGTGCATGTATACACAGATCCAGTTATTTTGTATTATTATTGTTGTTATTCTTATAAGCACCCAAGGCCAGAGAGCAGCATGCAGGAACAGATGGGTATTATACATTCCTTAATTAAAGTGCAGAGTCAATACCGGCGTCACAGCGTCGGCCCATGTGACAGTCTGCACATTAATATCAGTTGTGGTGTAGCTTTGGACCTTTGGTTACAGTTACAGCTGAAATACCCCGAACCAAAACAACTCTGATTATTTCATGCATGCCATTGATTTATGCCTCCGTGTGGCTGGCAGACTGGGCCCGCAGGTAGCGGGCGGTGGAGGAAGAGAAAGACCATGGGGGCGGGATGATGCCCGGAGTAATAGCGAGAATTCGGGTTAACTAAGGGGAACTGGAGCTTTGAAAGCCACATCTATCTATCTGTCTGTCTGTCTGTCTGTCTGTCTGAGAGAGAGAGAGAGAGAGAGAGAGAGAGAGAGCGAGAGAGAGAGAGAGAGAGAGAGAGAGAGAGAGAGAGAGAGAGAGAGTTGCATGCATGGATGGCAGACTATCTGACAGACTGATAGAGTAGCTTAGCTGAGTGAACAGGCAGATGGAGAGCTCCCCCCACACTTCTCAGAGTCAGATCTCCTCAGACATATAGAGAAGAGATGCTCTCTACTCATTTTATTTGACTCTCCACTGCTCTCGAGCCGTCTCCATGGGCCGTGACCGGAAGCTCTGTATTCTTCGTTTGTGTTTGTTTTGCTCCCCGGGTGGGCGTGCAGCTAACGGCCCTGCACGGTGCAGCAGCCTTCCCCTACCTCAACGACCACCACCTTGTCATTTTTGCAAACACTGACTGGGAAGAATTTTGATTTTGGCTGCGTGTTTTCCGTTCCAGATTTGCTTCCATTCCCAATTGTTAATAACGTGGGTATACAGTATATTGAATTAGGGTTATTAGGCCTAATATAAAACCCAAATATAGTCTGGTTGTCATGGTTTTGGCTATAGACAATAGTTAACTTTTTTGTCTTTTTCTTTTAATGAATAAAGAGGAAGCTGATAATAATCATATACCGATTAAGTTACTATACGCTTCTATATTGTCGCGTTGCCAGACGAATCGGAGCTCCCTGGAGACTGGCAAACCAAGTTCTAACGCCACCATGACGCTTCCGTTAATCAGAGCTCCATGCAGAACCCCATAAGGCGCGCGCCCAGCCCCAGGTGAGTGTCAGCGGGAGGCTGAGGCCGGGGTCACCGCACTGACCAATTGACCAAAAGGTCTCGTGCTGATCCAAAGTGAATAATAAAATAAAGCAGCACCCCCTCCACCCCTTCCATCCAGACTCTCACAGTCAGGCACGCACGCGCCTCTCGTCAGAGTCGTCACACACACAATAGATGTCTTTGATTGAGAAAATGTCTTGTGCTTCGGTTCTTCACAAAAGCACCACTTGATGGTTGACCCCACACGAGCAACAGATTTAGCAAAAAGAGATGAAAAAGAAAGAAATATAAAGGAAAAAACAAAAGGCTCCATGAGTGAAACTCTTCGCCATCCTTGTGCGTTCTGCAGAAACATGTATCCCTCGGGTTCCCCACAAGTAGCATAGTGTAAAAAGAATGGCACATATACCGGTCCATTTATCTGGTTATGTGCAAAAATGTAGTAGATGCACATTGACCATTCATTGTCTTTGCCGAAAAATATAAAAACTGCTTTAAAAATAGCCTAATCCGAGTATGTAATCTATTAAAACAAAACAAAAAACAAAACAATATATTATGCTAAAGTGAAATAATCATAGGCTATAGCTATATATATTGATTGCATTGGCATTGCAAAATGTATATAAATGTTTTCATTTCAATTCTGGTTAGGCTATAGGTTAGAATTAAACTGCGTAAAACAATAATATTAAGAATATAAATATGACGAGTCGTCTATATGCCTTTGAGGCGGGAGAAATAGCACTGAAAAAGGCTCAGTTTCCAAATGAAATCTTCCATCGAAGATCATAAAAAATTACAAACGTATTTTGAGGAGAGAAAAAGAAAATCCATTTTTATTCAGTGAGTAAAATTGAACCCTAAATATTTCAAACAAACTTACATTTCCGCAGAAAATCCGTACGATTTTGTAAACGACTTATGCAGAATTAATTTAAAATATAACAAAAACAAAACAAAAAAACGATGAAACCGCGCAATAGACGTTGTAAAAATACAAACGGCTCAAAAAGGAAAATGTCCACAAAAAGAGTAGAAAAATGTTGAAAGAAGCACTTGGTTCCTTATTAAGGCGAAGATACAATATTTATTCCTTGTCTCCTGGGATGCTCCGCTCCGTCTATTGTCCTCCCATTCCTCAGTGCTGATGCTTAATTTTCAAAACTTCTATATTACCAAGGGACCTACGACATCAGCCGAGAAATACCCTGCAAGTACAAAATCCGTGAGCCAGCCCCGTCCGTGCAGAGGGGAGACGCTTGCGATCCACCAGCTTTCTGCCGTTACACCGAGCGCACGGGGGACTTTTTTTTTTACATTTCTCTTGGTTTTGGGATTTTAACGCATTTTTTATTATTCGATCGGCGAGGAAGGGAAAAAAACCGGGTTACTTTGGAGAAAGCACAATGTCATCAACCTTCCCCGGTCTGGTCCACGACGCAGAGGTAATTTTAATATATATTCTTTCGGCTCCGTTCGTTTAATTATGAAATTAGAAGTTATTGTTATCTTATTGGTTAAGTGAAATAGGGGTACAGTAAAATTCGTTACGGCATCTGTTGTGGCAAACGCGTGGACTAAAAAAAATGCATGCTGGTGAGAGAAATTGGTAGCTGCGTGTCTAGCGCTCCCGGTAAAACAATTTTTATTAGTGTGGGGAAGTGAATGAGGCTCGTGTGTGTATACGCGAGTAATGGTGTGATTAGAACATTTTAGGGCGGAACACCTCTCCGGTGTGTCTGACTCTTAATTCTTACCTGCCATCCATTGTGAGAGAGAGCTGGGACAGTAAATTTGCCAGCAGCTCGGTAATAATAATATATAACAGCACGCCTTTTAAAACACTGCAGAAGAGTGACAGGCACGCACCCCCCTCCCCCCCCAAAAAAAGAAAAAGAAAAGGAAACACCTAGGGCTCCTGTTGCCGTGCGATCGTTCCCCTTCCGGGCTTGTGGAAATGACATCTCCTTCAGGTGGTTTTAAGGAAGAAGGGGGGAAAACCGCTTTGAGAGTGTGTGTGAGTTGTGTTTTTGAGTTGTGTTTGAGCATGTTTGGGGAAGCAGTCTGCGTTAAAAGCTCGACTCGACTCGACTGAGAAAGAGAGAGAGAGAGAGAGAGAGAGAGAGAGAGAGAGAGAGAGAGAGGAGTCAGTATAGCTGATGCTAAATGACATCGCTGATATATTTTTGTTCGTATGGTTATTCCTCGTAGATACGTCACGACGGATCAAACAGCTACCGTCTGATGCAGCTGGGCTGCCTGGAGTCCGTGGCCAACTCCTCGGTCGCCTATTCCTCCTCCTCTCCGCTCACCTATCCGGCGACGGCGGGGACGGAGTTCGCCTCGCCTTACTTCTCGGCCAACCACCAGTACACGCCCCTCCACCACCAGTCCTTCCACTACGAGTTCCAGCACTCGCACCCGGCCGTGGCGCCGGAGGCCTACGGCCTCAACTCGCTCCACTCGGGCCAGTACTACCAGCAGATCCACCACGGGGACTCGGCGGACTTCATCAACCTGCACAGCGCCCGCTCGGCCCTCAAGTCATCGTGCCTGGACGAGCAGCAGCGGCGCGAGCTGGGATGCCTCGACGCCTACCGGCGCCATGACCTGTCGTTAATGACGTCACACGGCTCTCAGGCCTACGGCATGCACCACGCGGACCAAAGGTTGCTGCCCGCGGCCGGCTTGGGTCTCCCTACGCCCGGGGCTGACGACCTGCAGGTACCGGCCTCTACTCCTCCATCCCTCCATCCCTCCCTCCCTGGTTGAACCGCCTCTATAAACTCAAAGGCATGGCTGACTTGTTTCTTTCCTCCTGGCTTGTTTCTTTTCTCCCCCCTCGTTCCCATTCAAGCCCTCTCAAGTTCATAATCGTAGAAGCTCAGCTGCCCTGGTCTGGCCTGGTCCTATAGGCCCTACCTGGCCCATTCAGCATCTGTCCCAGTGCCCTATTCACCCACTGCCCCACTGCCCTACTCCTTCAAAACAGCCTTTTCCCCCGGCCCATTGTACCAACCTCACAGCAAATACAAAATACCAGGGCCAGATGTCTGTCTGTCTGCCCGCCGTTAACAGTCTGTCTGCCCGGCTTGTGCCTTTTGTAAAATCGCCCATCGGCACTGCAGACGCTATGGTACACTCCACCAAAGAATGCATTCTACTGGGCTAAACAATATTCGATAGCTTCTTTAGCTAATCTCGATGCCAAGTATAAGAGAAAAAAGAGAACTTGATATATCCAATGAGTGTAGGTTAAATAAGAGTCAAATCCACACGGACCGTGATTCTGAAAGGCAGGCCCATTTCTAAAGGTTAATTGACTAGCAGTCTATACTATTCCATTGTGAAGTCGGCCCTTTATTTTTCCTGAAACACACGTGACCCATATTTTACATAATTCCTTTCGATGTAAAGAAATGGGCGAGATGAGAACGAATTCGCACTGTGTGTGTGTGTGTGTGTGTGTGTGTGTGTGTGTGTGTGTGTGTGTGTGTGTGTGTGTGTGTGTGTGTGTGTGTGTGTGTGTGTGTGTGTGTGTGTGTGTGTGTGTGTGTGTGTGTCCGGCTGTCTGCTGAGGCAGAGAAAAGCCGCTGGTTCTCTATTCTCCGGTAAAGGGCGGATTAACGGATCGGGGTTCGGGGCACAATGGCCCGCTCGAGCGCCGTAAAGCACCGTAGTTTATCCAATTACGGACTTAACGTCAATCAACTTGGTTATTTATGCAGCGACATCTGAGCTATAGTTAAAGACGTCTATGCTTAAATAGGGTTTAACATACTGACAAATAATTTCAGTTGCGTTAACTATATTTACCTTGCTGGGACTTATCTGGAAGGCACCGCAGGCTATACTGTTTTCTCACTTTTGAGACTTTCTTAATATGGTCCTGCGATTTTTACAAGCAAATATTTATATTAATTATTATGATATAATTATGATATTATTATTACTGCTATATTTTGTTTTTAATATTTATTCATATTTATTGAACATTGAACAATAATAATATATTTGTTTTATTTTAATACATTTGAATATTTTTGTTATGCCATTCCCGATTTGTATATATTATTTTATTAGGCCTACTGTTAGGCTTTTTGTTATTGGCTGCATGAAGTAGGCTAATAATAATTCCTAAACAATATTGATGATAATAACATTGCTATAGCAATTGTCAAAGCCAAACGATATACAGAATTCCGTCTGTTTTTCATAATTCAGCTTTCACAATTATGACTTAATTATTATTATGAAGTAGCCTATGTTATTTAGTTTGAAATTCTATAATGTTAATAATAAAAATAGCCTAATAATAATAATCATAATAATTGTCTAATGAAATATTTTAGATCATGTATTAAAAATATTTCTAGCTCAATTTCCATTTCAACAATAATAACAGTAATGTTAGACTGCACTAGCAGGTTAGGAACAAATGTTGCACCTTTTATATTGTGCTATATTTCAATAGTCTTCTATATATTTAAATTATTGTATTGGAGCACTCTCTCTCACACTCACGCGCACACACACACACACACACACACACACACACACACACACACACACACACACACACACACACACACACACACACACACACACACACACACACACACACACACAGAGACAGAGAGAGAGAGAGAGAGAGTTGAACCTTTTGAAGAAAAAAAAGAAAAGGAAATAAAGAAAGACTGGCGCATGAACCTGAGTTTCCACGAGAACAGAACAGATGCGCCCAGTCTCGTGCAGCACGGTCGCATCTTTGAGCGTGTAAAGGGATTTTCATGCTGAACAAAAGGAGCTGCCACACCTTTCGCCCGTCACTAAGCTAATTCATGCAAGACCTCTGCGTTTTGTATATTGATTTTATAATCACTTTAGCTGCGGCATAAAAAAAGAAGAAGGATAAAAAAAACAGAGAGTTGGTTAAGAAGGAGCTACAAGGCCCTTTCAGCTTATTTCATTTTAATCAGGGGATGTGTGTGTGTGTGTGTGTGTGTGTGTGTGTGTGTGTGTGTGTGTGTGTGTGTGTGTGTGTGTGTGTGTGTGTGTGTGTGTGTGTGTGTGTGTGTGTGTGTGTGTGTGCACGGGTGAACCGGGGCCCGGCCTCGAGGCTCACACGAGGGATTAAGTGTTTTCTGAATAAAGGCTCGTGTTCTCTTTTCTTGATGACATTGTTGATAGCAAGGCCCTGCACGCGAGCCCCCATGCGTCTGCAGCAAAATGGCGCCGCTATACTGCTAATAGGTTCCACAAACACTATAGGGTGTTTCTGTTTCTACAACAGGTTGGCCCGCCACATTTGATTTGAAAACATGTTTTCTCAAGTCCAAATGAACGACATCCGAATTGGCCTGTCGTTGGCTCATATTAGCCTATACTAATAATTCAAAAAACATGTCGCCTATAAAGTCACACATTCGTAATATGTTCTTTTTGGCTCATATTAATGAAACGGTGTCTCTCCACAGGGCTCCGTGGAGGCACAGTGTGGGCTAATGCTGAACGGCCAGGGAGGCGTCATCCGGAGAGGTAAGGCTCCCTCCGTTCATCTATAGCGGTTACACGAGCAGCTGACACGAGGAGACAGCGAACAACACGCACACAAACAGGAGGAGCAGCACTCCGCCTGTCTCCTGTCAACACACAAACACGAGGAGAGGAGTGCCTCTTTATTCTCCCCTCGCCTGTTTAGATACACGTTCTGACGCCAAGTTGGGGGAAAAAATAACTGATCTAGGCTGTATAAGTAACAGGATAACAACGCGTTCCGTGATAACTTATAGATCCGCTTTTTGGCATGCATTAGCCACGTGGAAGCAGGCTAAAAAGCCTTAAACATGAAGGCAACTATAGGCATAAAAAAAAAATCCTATAAGCATAGCATATTCTGCAGGCTTTTATCAACTAAACTAAACCAAATTATTATTATTATTATGTTTGGTGCAGAACATCTAAACTAATATTTAACCTTTTTCATTTGAAATACACGAAACAACTCATTAATCTGGTCGTATTATATATTTTATTAAATCATACGGCAGTATATAGCCTATAGGCATAATAGTAATTTATAAAGCAGAATATATAGTCTTAGGCTATAGACTAGACCTCTATACCAAACAACGTTGTTAAGGCTGTTTCTTTTTCTCAACGACAATAATTAAAATAGTAGGCTATAGGCTATAATACATATGTATTTTATATGTCATATCACTTCTTACTAAATAAATCAGAAGATAATTGAAGCTGAAGGCATAAAGTTATATATAGTTTATTCTAAACATGATATCAGGCTATTATAACAGTGAGCCAGCTAATCCTATATATGCCAACTATATGCTTACATGCTAACGAAATAATGATTCAGCAGCTTAGGTAATGAAAGTTAAGACAATTCTTGAAAAAAGATTACTTTAAAGCCTGCAGGATGATGAGTTAAGGACACCTTTTGTATATTATTAATGTAATATTAATATTTATTTGCAATGCAACCATTGTTCGTTACTGCCTGCAGTGTGCTAAACACCAAACCCTCCTCTGTCGAGATAACTAATCAAGCTTGTCACAAAAGCAAAGCATGGGGACCGCTCCACTATGTTTTTTTCTTTCAGTTTGTGCTTTCTACAAGTGCATGTAAGCCACCATGCAGGTGTGAGCAGAAATGTTGGCAATTCTGCAGGGTGAAAGATGAGGCTATAGTGTGCATGAAGCAATTTCCTCATGAGTGCTCTCCGGGTTTTAACCCGAGCGAGATGTACGCCTGCTCCATCAAAGCCTGTTTTTAGTCGGGGCTCTTATTCACGCTGCTACCCCTGGCTGCAAAGCAGGCATACCTGGTGGTAATTTAACTCCGAGAGGTGTACACACACAGAGCTATAAAGGTATAGACTCTCGGAGTTAAAGGAACACTGGTGATTTTGACTGTGTATAGCCTTATGCACACATAGTTTTCCATAGGCCTACAGAAAGGAAAGGCGCATGCATGTGTTCTCGGGTTTAATTTTTCATCAGCTCTTGCCTGGGTGCTGGGGCTTTTCTCGCGGATTGACGCGGGAATCCCTCCGCTATCACTTTCGGTTAATGGTGTGCTGTATTTCGCCCTGAGCTCAGCCCGCTCCAACCATCACAACCAATAATCTTTGCTTTACCGCCCGCTCCCGTATCGATAGCTTCTCTCGCCTCGGGCGCACGCTTTGATATGCTAATGCCGAGCGGGGCCCCCGAATTCAGTAGAGATCATATTAATGTTGTTCTTTCTGACTGCGGCTTTGGCGCCATGAATATTCACGTAACCTTTTTCAAAAGAAAATCACTCAAGAAAACGCGGATCCTACTTAGGAGGAGTCGTCTGTGTTTTAATCAAGCCGGTATCACTTTCTCCGTTCGGCTCCTATACGACCAATCCCGATCAAGCTTATCTGGCAGACGCGCGCCTCCGTGGCAGCGCGTGCGCACCCACACTTTCTCTGTCAAGACACATGGCTCCGGCTTTTTTTGTGTGTGTGGGCTGACTGGAGCTATAAACATTGTTGTTAAAACAGGAAAGAGAATGACATTTGGCCCGTGTCTCCTTTTCTTTAATTTTCGTGGCAAACTCGTAAAAGGCACTTGATTCCGCGTGTGATCCCGCCCGCCGCTCGCGCCGCAGCCCGAGGCTACTCTCCGTTGCTTAAATACCGTTATCGCCTCTGGGCCCGCGCGCTCCACTGACTGCACTACCGGCAATAGCTCTTTTCGATTGCCCTTGGCAACATAAAATACAAACTACTTTGAATCAAAACATTTTAGGGGAATTAATATGATGTGAACCCGCAGCTTTCAGAGACGCACGCCCTGTCAAAGCGCGTGAGGCTGACAGACAGGTCTGCCTGCCCGGTATGTGTCGCAAACACACACGCAGAGCTGGACACACACACACACACACACACACACACACACACACACACACACACACACACACACACACACACACACACACACACACACACACACACACACACACACACACACACACACAGGCCTATAGCATAATGATTATTTTGGAGCAGTATAATTCCATGGTCAGTTGAAGTGCATGCATGCCATGGATGTAATGGATGTACCGCTTTTCAGCACCTGGACAGCGACTACTGAGCACATAAAGGCCATGACGGCATTTCAGCACCTGGACAGCTCCCACTGAAAGCCATAACCGTAGCAGGTGCTGTCCAGGTGCTGAAATGCATCCGGAGCGGTTGTCGCTGTTCGTCCGCACCTCCAGGTCACCGTCAGCTCATTCGGGTCATTGTTAATCAATAGCGCCTATATAGCCCTTTCGCCTTCAGCAAGGATGGTATATACAAATACAAATAGTACAGTACAAAACGACCTGCATATGAATAAAATAGTCGAAACACGCATTGCCCCAAAACGATAGCCTCATATGGTCCATATTATGGTTCTACCGTTGGTATACAATTGCCTGCATTCCTCATCCGCTCATGGCCTAAAAACAAAGCGACACGCCCCGCTGTTAGAGAGAGTTGATAATGAAGCAAATTAATTATAGAAGCCTATACATCAGACAATAGCCTCGGGTTTCAGATGCTAGAGTCCTTAGTTCAAGTTTGTGTTTAATAAACACGCCTACTCATGCAGTCAATATACATTCCATAACCAAAGAACTTTGATTCTGATATTTAAACAATTAAAATTGTGATGCAATAGTACTATATTAAGAAATAAATGTATGGCCATTAATTCACATGCATGCTGCAAAATGGGAAATTGAGCTTTAGCTGGTGCATGGTAATAATAATAACAATAATAACAATAACAACAATAATAATAATAATTATTATTTATTGTATATTCATTATTATTATTGATTTGGATCAATAATGTAACAAATTATTGTGTTACATTGTTCAAGTATGATTGCATGCTACATCCATGTATTAACAATGACCTGCGCATACAATATGTTCAATATGAGGCGTAAGAAATGCGACGAAAATGAGTTCAACTGTATGTTAATAATACAAATATGTTGAGATCATAAAAATAATGTGATTTTGACAAAATGTAATCATAATTTCATATTTATACACATTTTGGCCTAATGTCAATAATGTTGTCATGCAGGATCATAGAGCATGCAGATTGTGCACAAGCACATTCACATCATCACATTCCATCACTTCCATCTCAGCTAGCACGTGTCTCATACAAAGTGTTTACAAAGACTATAGCTACTAACTACTCTCTAGTCTGGTCTGTGCACTTCTAACTGAGGTTATTTGCCTATAGGGGAAAGGTTTTGTGAACATTTTGGTCAACCAAACTGAAATTATTGAATGCTATGCTACTATGCTAATGCTGCTATGAAACACCAGTAAAATAATTGGATTCAATTTACATAATTTGGACATGCAGTTCAGTTATTTAACACTGACCCAAAACAACTCGTGCAGGTCCATTTAGGTAAAATCCTATACATTCTGTCAGTTAAATTATTACTGAGGGTGTTACTGTAGCATTTTTAATACATTCCAATTTAAGTCTTAGGTTTTGTTTTTAAATTACTGACTCAGTATAGTTCCATATACTGTGATATAGCTTCAGTTATATATAGGTATCTGTATCTGCATAATAAAATGTAAAAAAAAAAGTAAAGTAAATATACAACAATTTCAGTAGCCTTACTTGGATTTTGTAAAATGTCAATTGAAAATAAGATGCATATAAAGACCATTTTAAGATTGTTGTTTTTTTCGTGGGCAATATTCAGTTGTAATTGATTGTCTAGCTAGCATTAAGTAATGTAAATTGAACCTTTTTGCTCTTTATTGAAATCTTTATCCATTGGCAAATGATGTACTGAGGGCATGTGACTTGTTCCCTCTGTGTCTTATTGTGTTCATTTGTATTTCATTCATTGGTTCATTCATTCATTCATTCATTCATTCATTTTATCTTCTGACTCTTTATAATTACATTATAATAGCCAATAGCCCTTTCTAGTGTGTATTCTATTCTACTCTTACACTGTGCAATCCACAGTGTTCATATTTAAAATCTATAATATGTCAGGCTTTTGCGTTGCAATGATAGAACAGAAGCATTGCTTTCCAAACAGCTTAGCACGACACTAGCCGTCCAAGTAACCGCTCCAACATGCAGATGTTGTTTTGTTTGCACAGGAGGAACGTGTGTGGTGAACCCCACTGATCTGTTCTGTTCAGTACCGGGCCGCCTGTCACTGCTCAGCTCCACCTCCAAGTACAAAGTCACCATTGCTGAGGTGAAGAGAAGACTGTCTCCGCCAGAGTGCCTCAACGCATCCCTACTGGGTGGTATACTACGCAGGTCAGCGCGCACGCACGCATACACACACACACACACACACACACACACACACACACACACACACACACACACACACACACACACACACACACACACACACACACACACACACACACACACACACACACACACACACACACACACACACACACACACACACACACAGTATGTTGTGGCCTTCATTCCAAACGTGTTTAAACCTCAACGGTCCAACACAACTTACATGACAAAGAAATCCCCACAAAAATAAACACCATCTATATATAAAACTATAACTTTCATAGTAACAAAATAGAAAAATAACAGCTTAAAGCTATAGATGGTGTTGGAGAGTATTGCCTGGATTTCGTAGAGCTGTTGTAGGCGAAACAGGACCAGGGCTGCACGCGCTGTGGTGCCCAGGGAGACAGAGAGAGGAGAGACCAGGCCAAAGCACGGCAGGATCAGAGAGAGGAGAGGAAAGAAAGAGTTGCCAGCGTTGTATTATTGATGAGATTGAGAGAAAGGGAAAGGGGCGAGTAGAGAGAGAATGAGAGCAAAAGGGGGAGAGACAGAGAGAGTGAGAGAGATGGACAGCAGAGGACATGTGCAAAACATTAAAAAAAAAAGATGTGTGCTCATAATAATAAAAATAAATATAAATGTACCGCATCAACGTCAACATCATCATAGAAGGTGATTGCACTCAATTGCACATCTGGGACTGTGCATGGTGTACACACTCTATATTTCAAAACGTCTCATCACATTGTTTGTCAGGAAATAAAACCTCATGTGCATTCATTTGACTGCCGAGTAAATTGCTTGTGACTCTGGTCATATTAGATTATAGAATAATAGAGACGTAGAGATATAGTGCTGATACTATGTGTTCAGAAGATGGATTTAACCATTGTCCGGGTTCCCCTATGGGTCTATTCTTGACCCACTCTTTATTCCCTCTACACCAAATCTCTTCACCGACATAGCCTGTCTACAAGCTCACAATGCACCATCATGCGATGCAATGACGTTGTAGATCTGCCATTTTTGCCAAATGTCTGCCTATTATGACATATAGCGCCAGGATTTAAGTTGTAAGGCAATTGATGAAAGCCAAATTACACACCTTTATACAGTAGGTATTAGGGATATGTGCAGCATGAATGAAAGGTATGGAATCCTTGGAGGCTAATAGGCTATACTGTATATTAGGTTTACACTGGCTTTTTTTGGCCACGTCAAAGAAATTTCAAATTTCAAATGGAGTCTAACTCTGGTTACAGGACTACAGCGTTGACAGACAACCCCTTTTATGATGTATGATGATAAGAGCGCCCCTAACTTCACACAAGTGTGATTGTTTTCTTTTTGGGCTTGACCCCGTCTTATAGCTGCTTGCAGCTATATTTGTAATTGTTGTTGACCATGTCGGATATAGCTACAGTATATATTGCTATTTATGTTTATGCACAAGAAGGCAAAAAAATAAAAACTCTGGGTTTACTTTGTGCAAAATATTGGAAAAAGCTAAATATGAGATCTGATTGGGTCCAGAGTCCAGACCGATCTATAGGCCTAGCCTGTCATATTTTATAATAAAATAATAACCTCTATTACAGCAACACTTCACACTAATATGGTTGCAGGACCATGTCAATGTGAACACACCAAGCATGTAGCCGGTGATGTAACGACAACAAATGATGTATCAGTATGTAGACTCTTAATAAAATTCATCTCTTCATTCCACAGAGCGAAGTCTAAGAATGGCGGCCGGTGTCTTCGTGAGAAACTGGACCGTCTGGGCCTCAACCTGCCGGCAGGCCGGAGGAAAGCTGCCAACGTCACGCTGCTCACATCCCTGGTGGAAGGTATGTCCCGGGAACGCCCCGGAACCTTTCAAACTATGCAATCTAAACACTTCCCAAACCTTTGCTGACCTGGCCTTCAAAAATATACAATGAATCTCTTTTTTTGAGATGTCGAGTTGCCATGGCCAATATTGATGACATCAGGGATCTCCATATATGGGCTTAATATTGATGACATCAGGGTTCTCCATCCCTGATGATGTCACGTGATGTAACGTGATGTCACGTGATGTCACGAGGCATGACCATATATGGAGGCGTGGGGTGGGTGACGGACTGGCGGACTGACTGACTGACGGGAAATGCACGTTTTCATAGTAAATGTGACCTGCAGTCGCAACAAACAGTTCTGTGTCCCAAAATGGGCTAGTCTCATCACTCCCCCTGTTTCTTTATGTGTACAGGTGAGGCTCTCCACCTGGCGAGGGACTTTGGCTACACCTGTGAGACAGAGTTTCCTACCAAAGCGGTCGGAGAACACCTGGCGAGACAGCACAGTGAGCCGAAAGAGACAAACACACGCAAGAAGATGGTGCTGGCTACCAAGTAAGAACATGAACGTGAATGTCGCATGCACAAAATCGACTACAGCAGAAGTTGCATGGTCGCACCTCAGCCTGATTTAAAAAAACATGAAGCTTATAGTGTCCCTTTTCTGAGGCGAACGCTCAGCGGAAATAGCTGATCTATACGTGCAATTCCATTGCAACATGACAGAGTTTGAGCTTGTAGTTTACTGTTACACAGCTTCAAGCTTCTGGGGGTTGTGAAGGTGCCTCCAGTTTTGTCGTCACATCTTGAAAATGTGAAAGAATTACAGTAAACAGTAAAATCCTGAGTTAGGAATCCTGTATTTTGAGTTACAAATTGATAAATGTCCCTCTCCCCGTCTCTGTGTCTCTGTCAGGCAAATATGTAAGGAGTTCCAGGACCTGCTGAGCCAAGACCGTTCTCCTCTGGGCTCCTCCAGACCTACCCCCATACTGGACCTGGATATACAGAGACACCTCACACACTTCAGGTAACACATACATTACACAGGATACACAGCACGTGCATACATCAGGGGGCTTCAGCCTTTTACCCGTCTGTAAAAAACTGCCCTCTCCAGACCATGAATGCTGCAGTGAAAGAAATGCCATATACCCAAAGGCAACATTCAGGAGAATTATCTTTTTCCAAACTAGCCTAACTAAAAGGTCACAAACACGTTGCTTATAGATTCGCTATTTTCTATTTTCTTTGACAAAAGTGCCTTTTAGGGAATTTCCGCCCCTGCCTTTCCAACATTATCTGCACGTCCCTGAGATGTACACAGAAATGTGCACACATGTGTGTACGCGTCTATGCATGCACGGATTGCACGCACAGACACAGACACAATATTGAAAAGTAGTAATGGCTCCGACATCATGTTGCCAGTTTGGAGGGCCTCAGTATGTGTAACAAGACAGCCTGTGTTGTTTGCCCAAGAGGAGTGATGGGGCTCCTCCATGTTGGCCGTCCTCCACTCCATTTGCCATTTTGAAAGATGCAACTGTGCAGTTTTGTCAGTTGGCATGGAGGGAGGCAGAGGGGTTGGGGGAGGGTTAGCAGAAACTACAGCATGGGGATGCTAAATGTCACACCTATGATGTCACTCTGTACACATCTATCAACAACATTTGGAAGTCAAGTCGTCTTTCAAAGTTTGTCTTTAGGTAATTAGAGGCATGATATAGTTATCCTTAGGGTGGTGGAATATAGTTTCTATTTAAAGTGATGCTGAACTTTGGTAGAACCTCAGATTATATTCTTGCGACATTATTAGTCCAGATATTGATTACCATTTTTATCTGTTGCCGCTGTGCTCTGTGAGTGAGGAACCACAAGTATCAATCCCATTCACTGTCAATTCATGATGAAACTGGACTCTAAATATCAGATGGTATGTTGCATTAGTGAACTCCCCTCAAGGTTAGTATGAAATTAATTACACTTGAAAAAAGGGAAGACATATGTATGCAAGATCCTCTTTGTTCGCTACTTCAGATTCCTTGATCACTGAGCACAGAAGCAACAGATAAAGATGATGGACAATATCTGGAGTTAGATATTGATTTCCAGGTACTAAAGTTCCACTTTTTAGCTATACAGATTACATACATCTGTATAGCTCTCAATGACGTAATAAAGATGTGGATTAAAGGACCCAATGCCAGAGTGTAATTGGTTTTCGATGGTGACGTAATGACGATATGTTTTAGTGTTGGGAGGATTAAAGGTAATGCTTCTATGTATACATGTATGTAATCTGGCACCACTGCCGTATCAGGCACAATTTGCTCGGATGGTGCATACGCATCAATATTGGCGGGACAGCTGGGACGGTGCATACGAGTCCCGGGCGAAACTATTACTTGCGCGCTCTGCTTGCGCAAGTAATAATGGGCCTTGATATGAAAAGGCTTGAGAACTACACTAAACAGTTGCTTCGTCCGCTGTGCTCTCTTCTCTCCCTCACCACCAGTCTGACCCTAACGCTGTGCTATATGTCTGACCCTAACCCTGTGCTCTATGTCTAACCCTAACCCTGTGCTCTCTTCCCTCCCTAAACCACCAGTCTGATCACACATGGTTTCGGCACGCCGGCGGTCTGCGCAGCCCTCAGCACCTTCCAGACAGTCCTGAGTGAGATGCTCAACTACCTGGACAAGCACACGAGCGGGAAGACCGGCGGCCCCAACGACCAGCAGATCAACAGCGGCTCGGAAAAGACGCCGCTACGGAAAACATCCGAGCCACAGAACAAAGACGGCAAAATTGAAAAGACTGAGTAGCCCCAACTCCAGACACCCCCCCGCCCTCCCTCCCTCGCCCCGTGCCTTGGAGCGCTGTTTTCTGAGAGTGAGAGAGTGTGTGTGCATGTGTGTGTGTGTGTCTTTAGTTTGTTTATTTATTCTGAAAAACGACAAACAATAGACACGAAGTAGATGTGGATGACATGGACATGCTGACATCAGCATTTTCCCAGGAGAAGGGGGTGGCAGTTACATGTATGCATAGAACACAGGCACGCACGCACGCACGCACGCACGCACGCACGCACGCATCAACAAGTAAAAAGGTTGGGGATCAATTTGCTTTCAATTCAATCTATTTCAATTAAATGACTCTGGACAAAAAGTATACGCAAGGCGATGCAGACAATACAAACGGTGCAGTACTACATCATTACATCATAGCCAAGTCTAAATAAAGTATCGATTAAAACAACTAGCAAGGTTCGTGTATACTACGTCAACAGACCTTGAACACCAACCTGCACATGCAGGATCTATGGATCATCAATAAAAGAGAAGCCCTTTCATTTTTAATGTTACATTTTGACCGCAGTGTAATGAGATGAATTGATGCCCCAACTGACACGCACGCAAACACACACACACACACACACACACACACAGGTTTACAGAACCCCCCCCCCCCCCCCTTACCTCCTAAATCAGACTGAGCATTTGATATACAGCAAGGACTCGTGGTGTTGTATGGCGTACAATCAGTGCCAATGCATCCAGTATGTTTACTATTTGGACGAGCGAGAGAGAGAGTGAGTGAGTGAGTGAGTGAGTGAGTGAGTGAGTGAGTGAGTGAGTGAGTGTGTGTGTGTGTGTGTGTGAGTGAGTGAGTGTGTGTGTGTGTGTGTGTGTGTGTGTGTGTGTGTGTGTGTGTGGGGGCATGAGCATGTGTATATGTATGTGTGTGCCTGTGCGTATATATACGTGTAATTCTACCACATTCTACCAATCAGGAAGCAATCTGATAGGTTGAAACAGCCTATAGCTGGTGGTTAAACCAGCACTGTTCACCACCTAATCAAAACAAAGAATTCAGCCACTCTGTTCTCCCAGAGCGCTAGCAAACTCGGTGGCTAGGCTAGCTAGTTTATTGGGACATTTGTGGTCGTAGTGACTACATCTGTCATTAAAAAAATAATAATCTTTCAGCGATTTTCTTAGTTTTAAGGGTAACTGTGGTAGAATTGCAATATTACACTCGAGGGTGTGGGTTAACGTGATTATTGCCACTTTAGTGATGCTTGCGGAACTCAACTCCGTCTCGTTCCTGACCGCTTCCCTGTCGTGGCAATAATCACGTTAACCCACACCCTCGAGTGTAATATTGCTTAAGTGTACGTATGTCATGTCAGAGCGGCCAAGATGGAGAGTGAGAGAGAGAGAGTGATAGTGAGAGAGAGAGTGAAAGTGAGAGAGAGTGAGAGAGAGAGAGAGTGATAGTGAGAGAGAGTGATAGTGAGAGAGAGAGAGAGAGAGAGAGAGAAAGAGTGAGAGACAAAGAGTGAGAGAGTGAGAGAGAGAAGGGTCCAAACTCAGCCATTTTGTAAAAGGTGACCCGGTTGCCGTAGTAACTTCCTTGTGCATGTCTATCTTTGTACATCACCCCAACCCGCCCCGCCCCCAAAACACAAAGGTTTTCCCTAACACAAGCTCTCTTTGAATCCTTCAGTTCAGATACATTTGTAAAGATATATATAAATATTTAAATACCTTTTCTTGTAGGCTTTGAACGATATATATGTTAAATCCCTATGTTCTCAAATTGTGTTCAATAAAAACAATTGCTACGTGTTCTTCACTTTGTGCTTCAAATCATCACGGTTTGTTTGACAGTGTCATCGATGTCACACACACACACACACACAAGCACAAGCGCGCACACAGACACAACCAATACACATACAGTAGCCTGCAGCTTAAAGACTGACGCATACATCAAAGATATGATGTCTGAATGTGTTAAGATTCCAGATAATCTGGTATAGACGCGGTTCAAAAGCCTCCTTTTGTGTTCAATCTCAATGGCTTCTATCAGCACCTGAGCTTATTTATATTTCAGAAACACGAGGCGAGCACAGCAGCTGCCAGGGTCTCCATCCAGTGCCCTGAAGGTTAGGCCTTGCTGTTTAGCATTCCGCTCTCTTTCCAGAGGAACTGCACACTTGCTGCATTCAAATGAAATATAGTCCAACCGCGAAAATAATTATAGAGTCAAGCAGGACATTCTGTCAGGGACTAAGTTGAAGAGGGATTGTAAACAAAAGAGGAACATTGAAAGTGAAAGTAAGTACATCCTGAGTTTAACCACTTGAAGGATGACTTCAGCCATCCCTCCATTTTCAACCCGTCTTCATATAATTTGTCATCACTAATGCACATTATAAGATGGCACCATTTTGTCTACCCCGTCTGTGTCTCAGAGGATGGCTGCAGACAGTTCAGAAACCCTATACCAGTGACATCATCGATGGGGAATCCAAGCTAATAGAAACTGCAGGCTTTCTATTCCTGAAAAGTTGTTTTAAAGATAATCTGCGTAACGATGTTGTCACTGGTGGACGGGTTTCTGAACTGCCCACAGCCCTCCCATGAGACAAACTGAGTAGAAACAATGTGGTATTGTATCATTAGTGAGGACCAATTATATGAAGATAAGTTGGAAAGTGGTGAAGTGGTCCTTTAACACTGAGCTCTCACAGTTAAACATACACTCCATAATAGTCATATCATTGTTTTTGTGAATATGTTATTTTAACCAATCTGTATGATAGAGCAGTAGTTCCCAAACCTTTTCATATCAAGGACACCCACATTGACACTAATTAGCCCGCGGACCCCCATTTGAAGAGATATTCCAGATCCTGAGGTTGGTATAGGACCACTGCTCTAGATCCGGTAGGACCACTGCTGGTTCACCAGAGGAATTGTATGAAATTCAAAGGGAAATATCTCGTCTTCCCGTACAAGCTCTCTGCTAGAGCTCCGCAAATCACGTGGGTAGGACGTGACAAATCATGCCATTGCTGTTTTTGTTTTGGGTTGACAGATGGCATTGTCCTCCCACACGTAGTCAAAGTTTCATGAACACACAAGGACCACGCCAGAGCATTGATAATGCATTAGCAAAAAATAATTTCACCAAATGCATGGGTGTCAGCTGAGACATGAGAGATGAGACCTATCTCATTCCTGAAAAGCCAACAGAGATTGGGTTTGTCTCGCAGGATCTGCTGTTATTTCAGCCAAGCTGTACATTTCCATTTCTTTCATACAGTGTTGTAGGAAACATAGCAGCTTTGTTGATTTGATTCTTTTGATGGTGTGAAACTGAAAAGTGTATTGCTGCATGGGAGGGTATAACAAACAGAATTATTTGCCCAAACTATCTCACTCTCTCTCTATTAAGAAAGGCACACACACACACACACACACACACACACACACACACACACACACACACACACACACACACACACACACACACACACACACACACACACACACACACACACACACACACACACACACACACACACACACACACACACACACACACACACACACACACACACAAATATACTTTTTTGTATGTGTTTGCATTATAAACGTAATAATTCCTGCATTCGAAACTTGCTCCTGACCCTGTACCCCTCATCAGATGGAATAAACTAGCATGCTTGATCAAAATGAGCTAGAAAATGAGATCAATAGATGCCTCCACCAACACTTGCTGCAAATTGACAAACATACAGGAATGATTCACAACTTTGACATCAGCGATGCATAATGTAACGAGCCACCCGATGCATTATTCACATGCCTATTGATCATATTACAATGCAACGTTCCATAATCATCGGCTATCAGGCCTCAGTGCATCAGAATGATGCACATTGTGTTTGTTGACAATCAAGCCCCACTCACTTCTCAGTATACATATAACACTAATAGCACTGTCCTTATTTAAGGTGTTTACATTTATTAATATGTTTTTTTCTGTCTGTCTGTGATTGATGTTTTTTGCACATATTCAGTTCAAAGGACCAGTTTCGGGTCTCATGGAGACCAGAACTGCAAACAACTGTTTCTGTCTGGAGTGCCAAACTCTCCTAACTTCTAAGCCCTGCCTCGCCATCTCTGTTCCCCCCAAGCTCTCATACTGAGCTTCCCAGGACTAGTGCTGTAACCCACTCACCTGCTCAGGCAAAAAAGAAACTCCCTCATTCCTAAAACCTGAATCTCCTCCATTCTGATCCTCTGTCCTGACTCCCGGGAACATTCTAGCCCTCAACTGTTTTCCGGGACTGTTAGTTATCCAACCTATCCTACCTTCACTTGCTGCCACTGCCACATTCTGCCAAGCATCAGTCCTTTTCATGGACTGGATTTCTTTCTCCTCAGAACATACCATGGCAGAACTGCCTGATAAAATTATACACCATAACCATAATTAACCACCTACATGATTTTGTTTTTGTTTGTTTTTTTGCATTTCTGACCAGACTTACTGGATAGATGAGTTCAGGCTACAACAGTGGTGTAATGTTCTGATGACTGTGACTAAGTATAGTTTGTACTTTGCAGCAAGACTCTGAATGTCAAGCATAGTTAGAGAGAAAAACAAACAAAAACAACTCACTAGCCTGTGTGTTGTTTGCATGACCATACATTTTGTTTAGTCTCTGGGTCGACTAACTAAATAAATGGGCTGTTTATTATAACTTATAACTGTTGAATTGATTGAAATAAAGAACGGTTTTGCAACAAACGCAATAGCCAAGTTTTTGATCACTTGAAAACAAGGCAGGCGTGCAAACAGAAGCTGGTTTGAGTCCCATGAGCTGTGCCTTACTTGGGCGCTAGATGACGAGTGCCCTTGCCAGGTGGTGTGATGGCCTTGTTGTTGACTCAGTGCCATTCCAGTTGCATACCAAAAGGTGGGAATTTGTTTGAATTGTTATTATCATTGAACATATAGTAGCTATAGCCTACTTGACAATTAAAGTAAATTAAACTACACCAGATAGGGTGACATACATCCATTCCTTCTTCCATTCCAGTCAATGCCATTGACTACTAGATGACGCTGAGCTTGGCTCAGCCAAGCGGAAACCATTTTGAATTGCCATCAGCCAATCACGGACCCGGTATGACTGTCGCTGCTCTGAGAGATGTCAATGGTAATGTAGTGATCATCCTGGGGTGAGTGGGAAATTCAAATCAACTCTCAATATATATTTCCAGATTTTAATCGAGAAGTGGTGGCAACATTACCCAAATATGATGAACTGATCTCCAACGTTGTTTTTTCAACAATACTAGATGTAGAAACATTTGTGGTGCAGAAAATAGTCAGTGTGTTGTGTAGTTCCTGCGGATCCTGCCATCTGTATTTGCCTGGCCAGGTATAAAGGTGGTGAAATAGAATAGAATAGACAAGAAAGACAAAAGACAACGATTAACTTAGCACTTGACAAATGCTCACATAGCAAACATTTGAGAACTGTCTCTCTCTCTCTCTGTGTGTGTGTGTGTGTGTGTGTGTGTGTGTGTGTGTGTGTGTGTGTGTGTTTTAGCTGAAGGCAAAGCACTAGACGCTATTGTTGAAATATGACCCGAATTAAAGCTGTGGTCTCAGCACCATGGAGGTGTGGACAGCGACAATCGCTCTGAGGGGGTTTCAGCCTCTTGTCCTTTAGCAGGTGCTCAGTATGCTGTCCAGGTTCTGAAAGCGCTTGTGCTGTCCACATCTGGTGCTGATTCAGTCCAGTACATCCAGTATGACTCCAGTATACGTACATCCATCCAATGTATACCTGACCAATGTGACCATGGAAATTACAGTGCTCAATGTAAAAATTAAAAATAAACAATGTATCTGCAGGAAAGGCAATCACAAAAGTGGGCTTTGCAGGCTATAGGATATTATTATTATGTGTGTACTTGAGCTCCCCCTGGTGGCTCGGGGACTGTTTCATTTTAACTTTAAATTAGAGAGAGAGAGAGAGAGAGAGAGAGAGAGAGAGAGAGAGAGAGAGAGAGAGAGAGAGAGAGAGACTGTTGATAATGGACCTGATGGTGGAAGATTATTCGGAGGCCATATGTTCTATAATAGGCATCTGGAAATCCCCTTTCAAACAGTCTTTAGATTTCAAAATGTAAATTACTGCTGCTGTTTGATGAAACAAAAAACACATAGCTGCTAAAATCTCAGTAGGCTAAGAAACGTAATACCATGCGTACACACACGCGCACACACACGCACGCATGTGTGCAACTCTCTGGGCTGAAAACCGCTGACCTAAGGGACATCATACGAAATTATTTGTACTGTCAAAATCCAAACTCCTGTGCTGTGGTCTCCATTCTGAGCTTCATACTACAGGTTATTCTTTGGTGATACTCTAGCACATCCTAGTGGTCAACCATTGTAATGCAACCAGGCTTCATTTAAGCTGACCTATAACGTCTCACCTCACTGTGGTTGTGGACTTACTGCAGGCCAGGGTACAAACGTCTAGTATTTCATAAATACTACACTGGTTGAATCATTATGTTGGTCTACATGTAAAAGTTATTCGTTCGCCATTGTAGGCTACAAAGAGTAGCCTATTGATGATTAACTTGCAACTTTGTAGTGATCAAAATAAAGGATGAAATTGTCTTTAGGTCTACTCTGTTTTCATTTATAGTCACGCCGGGCCGCCAAATATAACCACATTATGAAGCTACAATGAGAAGGGCATACAGTAACTGTATGAAGCAGAGTGTTGCTGTTCAAAGCCTATATGACGGCGTCGCTTGCCGAAAAGAGCCCATCTACAAGCTCACAACGCTTGCACGAGTAGACTATAAATCAACCTAAAGGAAGATCAGCAGAGCAGGTGGAACCAACATTATACAAACAGGGCAGACTAAAAACCTTCAGCAAGACTGTGCGCATATAGTGGTGATGAATGATGATGTATAGCCTATATCATTTATAAGTGGTTGGAACAAACGGCGGGGTGGAATGTGTCATGTGAAGCGGTGTAGGCTAATGTATGCTGATGCATCGTATGTCAGAGCCCTGCAGGAGGACAAACACAACCATGCCTGCAGACTTCCAGACTGTCAGGACATCTGTCACTGCTAACTGTCATATGCCCTGCCGTGTGTCGGTGGCACGGCACTGGTGCGCGTGCGTGCGTGCGTTCGTACACGAACAGAGAAGAGAAGGGCATGATAGAGTGCAGACAGAGAAGGACGCAAGATAGCCTATAGAAAAAGAAAAAGAGAGGGAGATATGAAGGAAATGTGAGAGTATATGTGAACGAGTAAAAGAAAGAACCAGGGAAAGAGAGATAATGAGAGAGTGCGGGAGAGAGAGACGAGTGAAAGAATGAAAGACAGACATGGAAGGACCAAGCGTGCTGCATAGAATGAGAAAGAGAATTAATGATAGCAGTATGAGAATGGCAGACAGGGGGGGGGGGGGTATTTGGCAGAGGGTCACTCCAGAGAACAGCCGTTCTTCTTAAACATTCATGTCTGATATCCTCAGCGGCATTTTACCACCAAACATCAAAGGACCATAACCATGGTAACCATGGCACACATTCACATACAGTATAGGCACTGGCTTTTAGAGACCCATAGGCAGCATGCAGCCATATGAGTCAGTACACCACATGCACCGCCTCATTAGCGCTTGACTCGGGCCTCAATTGAACCTGACCTGATGCGAACCACTTATGGGTCTTTTTTGAGCGGTGCCACTGCCTCCGCTCCATTACGCAGCTATGTGTGTCCCTATACATGTCCCTCTAGGTAGCCTACGTGTCTGTCCCAGCACGGACAGCTGCAACACCTAGGTCTGGATGTTCCGGGGACGCCCACACGGTAACTCTGTCATTTCTCGACCGTTTCGGACACGGGACGGGCCGGCACCCTGGGTGCGTTCCTGGGGGTCTGGATGTTCCGGGGATCCCCACACGGTAACTCTGTCATTTCCCGAAGATTTTTCCCAAAAATAATCAAAGTAGAGAGCACAGTACACTACAATACAGTATACAGTGCACATGTACAGTACAGTAACTAACTATAAATAAATGTATAGTTGCACCGCTCAGTTCACTTAGGTGTGATGTTTTACATTTTCAGAGTAAATCACTTTCAACCCAGCTTCATCCCAGTATCCTATACCATGTCAATCAAAGTATCCTTTTCCTTTCTTTTACATTTCAAGTATAAAAGGCTTAAGAAGTAAAGAATACCAATGATGTGTGCTGTGTGAAACTGTGAATGATATGGCATTTTTTTAGTTTTTACCCAATAATAAAAAATTAGAAACTGGGATGTGAGCAATTTATTCTGTCTGACATTAGACCTTAAAAATCACACCCGTGTGAACTGAGTGATGCAACTCTGTGTGGGGGTCCCCGGTGGGTCCCTGGAACTTCCAGACCCACAGGAACGCGCCCAGGTTGCCAGCCTGGTTCCAGCCTGGTTCTGTCTCTCTCTCTCTGTAATTAGCAGGCAACAGTGCAACACTATCTCTCTCTCTCTGTTTCTAGCACAACAGCGCCACTTTTGCCCCTACTGGTACTCTAAACATTGTGACATAGGGACATAGGTTAGGACATAGGGACAAAAACACAGACACTGTTGTGTGGAATGATTGTTTGTAGGCCTATTTGGCCTGTATAGTGTACACTTCAGCGATATTTAGGACATATCCCACGATTCGGAGTTCAGTACAAGATGAGCGACTCTACTTCAACCAATTAAATCATAAGACACAATGCTCCATTTTGACTAATGGTTTTCAAAGTGGGGTTACGGTAACCCCACTTTGAAAACCAGTAGTCAAAATGGAGCATTGTGTCTATATAAAACGTTTTGGCATCTGCCACTTGAATTAAGGTGACTTGATTGACTGACATTTAGAAGGGCCTGTCAGCTCAAACCCACAATGCAATAACTGGGAAGGAGAGGGGGGAAATCAATCTTTAAAATATATTGCCAGTTTATCCATTTTCAACCTGGCCTCCTTATTTTGGCCATGTTATTGAAAATAATAATAATAATAATAATTGTTGTGCCAATCTTTAACTAGGGGGACACAGCATCGCTTCCAGAGGGGTAGTTGGCATCATGGCCAGGTTTGTTTATCCCTGATTTACACAACACAATTGAACATCCTTTTAAAAGTGCATCTGTCAATATAGAACACTTTTTTGGAAACAGCAAGTGACTGTTGCATAGCAGAGCTTGAAGATAAGATGTTGAGCCACCAGGGGGTGCAGTTTACACATTATTGAGCAAAGTCACAGGGGTAGGAGGATTGGTTCAAGGCAAGCAGTGTGGAATTTGAGGCCTCATGGCAACAAATCACACTGGCCAAAAATGAATCAAAGCTATGAACCATGGCATATGAGGCTGCCTATCACCTCAAAGGCTTTCCTCCTGACTCATATATAAACATATTCATATGTACCAATAATCTATGTTCTCCCTGCCTAATATTCTAGCATTTTACCTCACATTCATAATATTTAAAAGGTGTGCTGATTTAAGCTAACTATAGCTGACTGTACAGAATGTAAGGGGAAAGCAATCTTGCAATTACCAGGTGAAAATTATGTAAATGTAAAACATACGGTAATAGAAATAAGGTATACTAAGTAATAATATCTAGGTTAATTGTGCATAATATGCATGCAGTGCCTATTGGTAATGATATAAGGAACAAATCCTCATGATCCTATACCACACATCCAATTTCATCACAACTCAACATTGTCATTCACCTCCACTGCAATAGGAAACACAAACTGCATGGACAACTAAATTATAATTCAGAACATCATAGTGCATGGAGTGGGTATTGTGCAGCAATGCCATGAATTAAGCAATGATAACGCAGGTCCACTACCTCATCCACTGATATCAATAGATTTGATCATGGTTTATTGTATAGTATAGTTTATATAGTTCTGCTATGTGCTGGAAAAAGAACACATCATTCCACTTAAGTCAGTGGTAATTAGTTTGAACTGAAATACAGTGAACCTATACCCTTAATAGTCAAGAGAATTATTGGACTGGCTGTATCTAGCTTTATACCTGTCTGGCTCTGTGCCACCAATTTTATTTGCACTGAAATTCAATTTGCTGTGTTTATATATAGGCTATATAATTACTGCATCACATGCATCTCTGACTGGCCTGACTGCTACAAGTACAAAGCATCACCAAAGTTGCGCACCCCCAGGCAGGTGTATGTCTTGTCAATTATTTCATTAGCAGTACAATAGTTTATGATCCCTATAAGCTATCCATGCATTCCCCGTGCACATCACCAGTAGTACTCTATATAGGGATTTCCCATTCATAAGGTCTGCTGCATGGAGGGGGGCGGAGAGAGACAAAGAGATGGAGAGGGAGAATGAGTGTGTGAGAGAGGGAGGGAGGGAGGGAGAGAGAGAGAGAGAGAGAGAGAGAGAGTTGAGGCATCCACCTCTCACTTGGGTGCATTCAGTTTACAGACACCAGAGAGCGACCATGCTGTGGAAGCTAGTTGAGAATGTCAAGTATGAAGATATTTATGAGGTAATGTCCAGCTGCTTATGTATTTTGGAAATTATCCCTGATTTTACAATGCATGAATTGTTATTTAATTAACATAGTGTGCTCTACACTGTGCCAATATTATCCACTCATATTTTGTTTGAGTGTCACTTGATTATTTTGCAGTTAGTGTGCACTTTTTTGGAAACCAGCCAAGAGATGTTAGCCTAGATAATTCGTTTTATTATTATTATTATTATTATTATATTATTATTATTATAATTATTATTATCTAATATAGTATAGATAAGTGAATAATTTTAGGTTAAAATGTCACTGTTTAACGGTTACGGTGTTTTGTTTTATTTCTTCAAAGAAAATAAGGTATGCCTTAATTTCAATTCCCTCAAAAAGTCGAACACTTAAATTGTCTAATACATAAATAAAAATCTAGCCGAGATTTAGAAACGAAGCATGTGTCAGAAGAACTATATGTAAATCATTTGGCTTTGGTCCCAGGACTATTAAAAAAGAAAAGGAAGTGCCACGCGCTGGGTGAAACTATGCATCAGGATCGCGCTGAATGGGCTCGAGCACAAAGAGCGGAGAAAGGGCAAGTGGCGAGGCCTTCGGATCATCTCGGTGGGACGCCCATGTCTCGTGCCGCACATGGCTTCTCTCTCACGGTGTGACGGTGGAGGACTATGGAGCACTTATACGGAATAATACTAGCACTGTTTAGGTTTTAACTGGCGTCCGGCGAGTCGAGAAGTCACCGGTGAAAACGAAAAGAATCTACACAGAGCTTGAAAGGTGACATGCGTGACGCATGTCCCCTTTCACCCCCACGGTGACTTTGTGTGGGTGTTTTAGCAGGCTGTCAAAAACAGCTGTGGGTGGGTGTGCTGGGTCGGTTATTCTGGCCTAGATAGACAAATTAAAAGTCCCTGCGGTTTGTGGTTTACCAGGGCTGATTACAAGTTTGATTTTGCTGCATGCTTGGCTTGAGGAGCAATTTGGGGAGATAAAGTTTAACCAAGTTTGGACATTTTTGCTATTTTTGCATATTCTGTATTTGTTTGTTTTTTGATGGCTTCAAGTTCCAGGGACATATAGTTTTAATATTATGCCAGTGTGCGCTTTCCTTTCCTGCTCCAATTTTGTGTGCGTAAAAGCCTAAAAGGTTCCCAAAATGCACAACTTTTGGACAGTATAGGGGGGTAGATTTTGGCACCTGGTTGGTAGAGAGAGAGAGACAGCTCTCTCCTTCCTTCTGCACGCGCACTGTCTTTTCGCGTGAAACGTCACTCGGGGTTGCGCGAGAGCTTTCATGCTTGGTGTGTCGCCAGTCCTCTGCCTATAGTGGTGCGCGCATTAATATTCCTGTAAGTCTCAGTCATGAATAGCAACTAGAAAGGTCGCAATTTTGAAAAATTGCAGAGTGTGGTTGCCGCGGCGGCTTACATGTATACCCCTCCCGCTGATATTGCCGGCCTGCTACGGTTTCGAGTCACGTCTCAGGTCGCGTGTAAGTAATTCGGAGGGGATTCGACCCCCGAAATTCATGTTTTCCCGACAGACGGTTACATTTATCGCGTTTGCGGCGCCCCCTGTGGATGAAAATGGAATTGCTTTCGCAACTCGGTCGAACGAACCACCCCGGACGTGCGATGCGAATTTCGGATGGATTGGACGTTCCGTTCGTGATTTATGGCGTTTTTCGTGATATAGGCCCCTCCTACTGACTTCGGACGACGGTTACGGCCGAACGACACGCACTACCGAAATTCCGAAGTTGGTTTTTTAATCGGGTGGGTCCAGAGATCACGTGTGCCGATTTCTGTGACATTTGGACAGAATCTGTAGTGGGAAAAGCGAAAAGTGTGTTTTGGACAAAATTCAAAATGGCGGAAAATCCATCATGGCGGAAAAGGGCGTGGCCTATATGGGGAGATGCGTCATGACCCAAGGAATCCAGGGTAAAAATAATTTTGATTTTACGACCTAGGGTTCAAGAGTTATGAGCCAAAAGGTAAAGTGGGATTTTATAGCGCCACCATGAGGCCGACCTAAAAAATAATATTTTTAATTAATTTTAGTGATAATTAGGAAATATCCCTGAAAGTTTTGTAACTATAGTGCTTACAGTCTCAGAGGGAAAAATACTTGAATGTGTTTTTTTGCATTTCCCCATTCATGTCAATGGGGAAATTTAAATCACTAATAAATTCATATCAAATAAAATATACAACATTTCTCTTAGCAAAGTACAAGCGGTCGATTCCCGATTTTTCCGGTCAATTTGACATATGGCTCAAGTGCGTACAGTCAAAACTTCTTGTTGTTGTAGGGCGCCAAACTTTGTCTTACTCCAGTAGTGGAGTGAACTAGAAAGGTCGCAATTTTGAAAAATTGCAGAGTGTGGTTGCCGCGGCGGCTTACATGTATACCCCTCCCGCTGATCTCGCCGGCCTGTTACGGTTTCGAGTCACGCCTCAGATGGCGGGTAAGTAATTCGGAGGGGATTTGACCCCCGAAATTCATGTTTTCGCGACAGACGGTTACATTTATCGCGTTTGCGGCGCCCCCTGTGGATGAAAATGGAATTGCTTTCGGAACTCGGTCGAACGAACCACCCAGGACGTGCGATTCGAATTTCGGACGGATCGGACATTCCGTTCGTTATTTATGGCGTTTTTCGTGATATAGGCCCCTCCTACTGACTTCGGTCGACGGTTACGGCCGAACGACACGCACTACCGAAATTCTGAAGTCGGTTTTTTAATCGGATGGGTCCAGAGGTCACGTGTGCCGATTTCTGTGACATTTGGACAAAATCTGTAGTGGGAAAAGCGAAAAGTGTGTTTTGGACAAAATTCAAAATGGCGGAAAATCCATCATGGCGGAAAAGGGCGTGGCCTATATGGGGAGATGCGTCATGACCCAAGGAATCCAGGGTAAAAATAATTTTGATTTTACGACCTACGGTTCAAGAGTTATGAGCCAAAAGGTAAAGTGGGATGTTATAGCGCCACCATGAGGCCGACCTAAAAAATAATATTTTTAATTAATTTTAGTGATAATTAGGAAATATCCCTGAAAGTTTTGTAACTATAGTGCTTACAGTCTCAGAGGGAAAAATACTTGAATGTGTTTTTTTGCATTTCCCCATTCATGTCAATGGGGAAATTTAAATCACTAATAAATTCATATCAAATAAAATATACAACATTTCTCTTAGCAAAGTACAAGCGGTCGATTCCCGATTTTTCCGGTCAATTTGACATATGGCTCAAGTGCGTACAGTCAAAACTTCTTGTTGTTGTAGGGCGCCAAACTTTGTCTTACTCCAGTAGTGGAGTGAATAATAACTAGAAAGGTCGCAATTTTGAAAAATTGCAGAGTGTGGTTGCCGCGGCGGCTTACATGTATGCCCCTCCCGCTGATCTCGCCGGCCTGCTACGGTTTCGAGTCACGTCTCAGGTCGCGTGTAAGTAATTCTGAGGGGATGTGACCCCCGAAATTCATGTTTTCCCGACAGACGGTTACATATATCGCGTTTGCGGCGCCCCCTGTGGACGAAAATGGAATTGCTTTCGGAACTCGGTCGAACGAACCACCCCGGACGTGCGATTCGAATTCCGGATGGATTGGACGTTCCGTTCGTGATTTATGGCGTTTTTCGTGATATAGGCCCCTCCTACTGACTTCGGACGACGGTTACGGCCGAACGACACGCACTATCGAAATTCTGAAGTCGGTTTTTTAATCGGATGGGTCCAGAGGTCACGTGTGCCGATTTCTGTGACATTTGTACAAAATCTGTAGGGGGAAAAGCGAAAAGTGTGTTTTGGACAAAATTCAAAATGGCGGAAAATCCATCATGGCGGAAAAGGGCGTGGCCTATATGGGGAGACGCGTCATGACCCAAGGAATCCAGGGGGGAAATAATTTTGATGTTACGACCTACGGTTCAAGAGTTATGAGCCAAAAGGTAAAGTGGGATGTTATAGCGCCACCATGAGGCCGACCTAAAAAATTATATTTTTAATTAATTTTAGTGATAATTAGGAAATATCCCTGAAAGTTTTGTAACTATAGTGCTTACAGTCTCAGAGGGAAAAATACTTGAATGTGTTTTTTTGCATTTCCCCATTCATGTCAATGGGGAAATTTAATTCACTAATAAATTCATATCAAATAAAATATACAACATTTCTCTTAGCAAAGTACAAGCACACGATTCCCGATTTTTCCGGTCAATTTGACATATGGCTCAAGTGCGTACAGTCAAAACTTCTTGTTGTTGTAGGGCGGCAAACTTTGTCTTACTCCAGGTGTGGAATAATAATAATAAAGTGTTACAATTACAAGAGTCTGGTTGCCTCTCCAGAGGCAACCACACTAACTAGAAAGGTCGCAATTTTGAAAAATTGCAGAGTGTGGTTGCCGCGGCGGCTTACATATATACCCCTCCCGCTGATATCGCCGGCCTGCTACGGTTTCGAGTCACGCCTCAGGTCGCGTGTAAGTAATTGGGAGGGGATTTGACCCCCGAAATTCATGTTTTCGCGACAGACGGTTACATTTATGGCGTTTGCGGCGCCCCCTGTGGACGAAAATGGAATTGCTTTCGGAACTCGGTCGAACGAACCACCCCGGACATGCGATTCAAATTTCGGATGGATTGGACATGCCGTGCGTGATTTATGGCGTTTTTCGTGATATAAGCCCCTCCTACTGACTTCGGTCGACGGTTACGGCCGAACGACACGCACTACCGAAATTCCGAAGTCGGTTTTGTAATCGGGTGGGTCCAGAGATCACGTGTGCCGATTTCTGTGACATTTGGACAAAATCTGTAGTGGGAAAAGCGAAAAGTGTGTTTTGGACAAAATTCAAAATGGCGGAAAATCCATCATGGCGGAAAAGGGCGTGGCCTATATGGGGAGATGCGTCATGACCCAAGGAATCCAGGGTAAAAATAATTTTGATTTTACGACCTACGGTTCAAGAGTTATGCGCCAAAAGGTAAAGTGGGATGTTATAGCGCCACCATGAGGCCAACCTAAAAAATAATATTTTTAATTAATTTTAGTGATAATTAGGAAATATCCCTGAAAGTTTTGTAACTATAGTGCTTACAGTCTCAGAGGGAAAAATACTTGAATGTGTTTTTTTGCATTTCCCCATTCATGTCAATGGGGAAATTTAAATCACTAATAAATTCATATCAAATAAAATATCCAACATTTCTCTTAGCAAAGTACAAGCGGTCGATTCCCGATTTTTCCGGTCAATTTGACATCTGGCTCAAGTGCGTACAGTCAAAACTTCTTGTTGTTGTAGGGCGCCAAACTTTGTCTTACTCCAGTAGTGGAGAGAATAATAACCGTGAACTAGAAAGGCAGTTCCTGTAGAAACTGCGTGGGCTCGCATAAATTGCAATGTATAAAGTTTTTGCCGTGTCAAGTTTGAAACTCGGGGACCGGAGTAATAGTGTTCCCATTGGTGGTCTAAATCCATAATCAAAATTTCGGGACTGTAGCATATTGTAAACAAAAGTAGAAAATGTATTAAAGCTGAAGTAAAAGTTTTAAAAAGTATGAACATTTGGAAAAACTATAGTTTAAGCATAAAATAACTGCATAAAGCGGAATAAAGTATGTGGAAGTTGTAGAAGTGTTTTTAAAAGTTTTTCTTTAAAGGTAAAAAAAAAAAAACTTTATTAAAAAAAATTCAAGTTTATTCTTTTTAAGTAAAAAAAAAAAAAAAAGTTGAAGTTTTTTCTTAAGTAAAAAAAAAAAAAAAAAGTTGAAGTTTTTTCTTAATAAGTATTTTTTTTAAGTTTTCCATTTTTTCAATTTTTTTCAATTTTTTATTTTTTTTCAATTTTTTTCAATTTTTTATTTTTTTTCAATTTTTTTCATTTTTTTCAATTTTTTTCAATTTTTTTCAATTTTTTTCAATTTTTTTCAATTTTTTTCAATTTTTTTCAATTTTTATTAAAAAAAATAAAAAAAAAATAAAATATATATTTTTTTTTGCGTGCGTGCGTGCGTGCGTACGTGCGTGCGTGCACTTGCGAGAGCTGTGTAAAGGCCAGCCAATAGGAAGACAGGGTGTGTGTGTGCGTGCGTGCGAAGACAGGGTGTGTGTGTGTGTGTGTGCGTGCGTGCGTGCGTGCATGCGCTTGCGAGAGCTGTGTAAAGGCCAGCCAATAGGAAGACAGGATGTGTGTGTGCGTGCGTGCGTGCGAAGACAGGGTGTGTGTGTGCGTGCGTGCGTGCACTTGCATGTGTCTAGCCTAATTGCACAAATAGCAGACCTACAAGCTCACAAGGTATCGCAGAGCAACTCATTGAGATCTTGTAACTTTAATGTCAAGCCCTGTAATTAAGCCCTTATATGTCTCAGCTGTGGAAGTAAAAAGAGTTCTACTACTTGCCAGCACTATGACTGGGAGATTTCAATGGTCCTGGATGGAGGAAACTATGCCCCGAACAAATTGCTCTATCGCAAAAAGTAAAAGTCGAATGCAAATATTTTTTTCGCTGTGAGTGGCCTGAGATATTGAGGTACACCATGTGCGATTGTGGTGTTGGTACGATTGAAAATGTGGTTATAAGAGCGAGTTAAGAATTGTCAGCGCGATAATTTCCTCGTAAGAATTATACAATGGAGGTCAATGAGCAGATTGACTGTTTTTGTGTCACTTAAAAGGCCGTAGTTCACATTCTGTATGTCTCTGTGCTTTGGTGGTCACATTGTGTGAAAGAGGACATGTGTGGCTACAAAATGACCAAAGAACATGCGTGTAAAATGAATACTTTGGCCGGGACGACAATTTGTTTGGTAAATTTTCAAGGAAAGAATTTCAGTTTCCACACTCTAGTCAAAGAGGCCCCGCACTCTAAGATGGCACTAATTAGCCGAAACGGCCTGCGATTGAACTGCGATTTCGGAAAAACCGTTCAACGTATTCGAATACGGTTTGAACCGTCCAGAGTCCAGAGTCGTGTGAGCGTTCTAAAGTTTAAATCACGTTTCTACGACAAAGTATGCCAGAGTAATGAGGCTGCAAAAGTGAGGTTGATTTAGAGATAAATCCCATTCATTGTCTATGGGAGGCAAAAACTATAAATAAAGTTAAATATTTTAAAAAGTATAAACTTTTTCAAAACAACTTTTTCACCAATGAAAGTTCAAAGATAGATGAACATTATAAAGTTTGAATGAAGTTTCAAAGTGAAAGTATGACGGAGTAATAAGAGCTCAAAAAAGTTAACTGTGAAAAATGGGACCTTTCTTCCATCGACTCTCATTATAAAGGATGTTAAAAAAAAGTTAAAAAGTTAAAAAGTATAAAAAGTATAAAACTTTGTAAAAATAAAAATACAAGCACCCATCACTGCAAAGAGCTGAACAGTTTGAAGTTTGAACAAAATTTCTAGCATAAAGTATGTGGAAGTAGTAGGGTGCCAAAAAAAAGCGGCGGAATAAATAAATAAGTAAATATAGGCTGGCAATAACTAGTGTGTGCTCGCTGTAGCGAGCCCACAATAAAGTGTTAGAGATACAAGAGTCTGGTTGCCCCTTTAGGGCAACCACACTAATAATAAAGTGTTAGAGATACAAGAGTCTGGTTGCCCCTTTAGGGCAACCACACTAATTACACCGTACCGGGGTAGAGGCGGGAGCACACACACACACATGCACACAGAGAGACACACACACACGACACGCACTCACAGAGGAGCGGCGCGAGCTTCGGGCTGAGGAAGGTTCTGTATACGAGACGTAGGGGGAAAAATCTGGAATTAATCCTGTGCGTTTATGTTATGAATTTCTGCACCCCGTGCTTCTGTGCGTGGTTTCCGGTGTTCTAGTACTGGTCTATTATAGTCTAATATAATAGTCCCACTGCGTGCCGTTATTTGGTTTGTTCTGTTGGCAGCGCAGACAGCACGGTAAACAGATGTTAGTCCACTCGTATTCCACCACGGTGAGTTTTGTGGCTGCTATATATAGTCTATCTCAAAATGTGCTGATTATTAGCTTTGCCTTCGTTCTGCACAAAGTAACAGAATTTAAATTTATTTTTCTTCTTTTTTTGTCTGTATGGCCCATGTAACCCGTCATAGGCTTTCATTTGAACGATTATGCTTTGTTTTTATATGACACCCTTTTAAGTTTGCATGCAGAATTGGCTATATGTGCTGTGTGAGATGGTTTATGACGTCCCAGGCATGCATGCACTCCATATGCAGGCCTGGCTGTCTGCGTCCACGCAGGACGTCTGGGTCCTTTTCACCACGGGTTCATTCATTTATTTCCTTTCATCTGATTTTTCTTCGCCTCGAAGGACCGGCATGACGGCGTCCCGAGCCACAGCTCGCGCCTGTCCCAGCTGGGCTCGCACGCGGGACCCTACTCTAGCGCACCGCCGCTCTCTCACGCGCCCTCCTCGGACTTCCAGCCTCCGTATTTCCCTCCTCCGTACCAGCCGCTAGCTCACTACCAGAGCCAGGACCCGTACTCCCATGTCAGCGACCCCTACTCCCTCAACTCCCTGCACCAGACGCAGCAGGGCGCGTGGGGCGCGCGGCAGCGACAGGACACGGCCGGGGAGCGCATGGACAGCTCCTCTTTGCTGGCCCAGCCCCGAGCCTCGCTGCCTCAGCTGTCCGGACTGGACCCACGGCGGGACTATGGCGGCGTGCGGCGGCCCGACGTGTTGCTCCACTCCACTCACGGAATCGAGCACGGCATGTCCGATGGACTGCTGCACGGCCTGCACGGCATGGACGATGGTCAGGTCAGTGTGCAACTGTGCATGCATGTGGTCATCACGGCTTACACATTATGGGTTGCCTAAAGTGCATGGTTCTCAAGCTTTTTCATGACCAGTCCAAGGAGGACCCCCGGCCCAAATCATAGCTATTTGGCACACGCGCACGCACACGCACACACACACACACACACACACACACACACACACACACACACACACACACACACACACACACACACAGTAGCTGCAGGGGACCCCCTGGATTCTGGAACACCCCCCAAGGGCAAGGAGTCAAGGACCCCACTTTGAGAACCACTGGCCTATACACAATTTCCAACGTTATTTAACGACTGACGATAAGACAACGTTCAGGAATGGCATAATTGTCAAACGATGTGACACTGCTGCAGGTTCTGATGCCTATAGAGGCTAGCCTATTTCTATATTTTGGCTATAATGCATTGAAAGTTAATTACAATTGATTGTAATTCATCTACAGGGAATGCCGAATAACGGTTGACCAAAATCACCAAATTGTATATAATTGAATGTTGCCATTAATTCCTATGGTCAACAAACTTAAATCCCCCCCAGGGCTGTGCACGGACAGGGTCACCATGCCAGCTGCAGTATAGCCTATAATGCAAATGGCCTCAAGCTAACAAAACTGTCTTAAAAGAGGCACAATAGCACAATCTCCATATTGGTTATATCGGTTGAGGTTCAAATTGCTAAATGGAGCTCAAATGTTATGTTGTAGCCTATACTGACACACGAATTAGCCAATGCTGTTGTTAATAAACAATAAACAACAACTGAATGAGAAAGTCTTACATATTTTGTCTGAAAAAATGTAATAACACAGAACACCAGACTTGATTTCTATATTACAATTATGATTATTATTATAATAAGAATTATTATTATTATTACTATACATACAGTATTATTATTATCATATGCTACCTTATGCATATTATTATTACCAAGTATTTAATAGAACTGCATGAAAGATACAAATTGTGTACAATAAACTGAATTGCATTTCACAAATTTGTGAAATGTAATATTGCTTTATAAGCTTTGTAGAATTAGAATTAGAATGCGATAATAATAATAATAATTATTATTATATAATAATAATAATAATAATAATAATAATAATAATAATAATTATTATTATTATTATTATGATAGGCAGTGCATATGTGATTAGGAATTTGATTAATTCACAAGATGATCATGATTTAAATAATGGATAGAGAACTTTAGAAGAGATTCATGAGACAGAGAAAGATGCAACACATGAGCTCAATCCAAACTATCAGCCGGATTTGACGGTCCACATAGTCACGGGGGTCGGGACATTAATATCAACGAATTTTAACGACATACAGATGCTCCCATGGTGCATAGGCCTATAATGTTTTACTGCTGACTGGATCCCATGTCCATATTATGACCAATTATTTGCCAGAAAGGTTAAACTATACGATTATTCTTCAGTGGAATTCTAATGCTGTGTATATATGTTCATCTCTGCTCTAACTAACAGGTCGATGACAACGGAATGAGCATCCTGGATCAATCAGTAATTAAGAAAGGTACACGCACACGCACACGCACAGGCACACACACATGCGCGCAAGATTTGGGTTTTGTGTTGGATTTGTGCCTTTTAAATGAATGAACATGTTCGATTCAAGAATGACAGGAGAGTGGTTCTAATGGGGGGGGGGGGCACAGCTAAATTAGTTGAAAAAGCAAAGCATTCCGTTTTACCACTTATACGCTTGGCTGTTCAATAGCCGACCCACAAGCTCTGTTGCATGATCAATCATGCACTGTGAGCATGTATGATCTGCTGGAGATACAAATCTCTTGTGGGGGTGACAGGGGGTCCAAATGAACTAAGCTATCAATTCAGGGATCCTTGACATGAATACGTCTGAGATTGAGAATCACTGAGTTATGATGATATTCCTGCTCGGTTGGATTGGCACCCACTTGGCACCGAGTGTGTCACAAAGTGTGCCTGAGTGTTTGACATGGGGTCCTCTCTCTGATGATGTGCGGTGATTTAGTTACGGGGTGTTGAGTGAGTGAAGCTCCCCGCGGGGCATTTAAGCCGCTGATGTAATAAATGGCACCGCTCACGGAGATCTCGTGAGCTCGTTTAGAAGCTAATCTGCGGTATTATCCCCCGCGGAGCCATCAAAACCCCTCGCGCAGGGCTGGCCCCGCGCGACGCCTGCATGCCTGCCATGCTTTTACACGCCATTAGCGCGAGCATTAACACGGATCGGATGAAGAAGCTTCTCGCGGTGGGATCTTAACCGGCCGTGGAAAAGAGACGGGGAGGTGGTTAATGGGACTTTGGGATTTGGGAAGCGCGAGTCAATCAACGATCGATAACCGTAATGAGGAATGTCTCGCGACATTAAATAACGGTAAATGCCCGGCGCGAGCTTCATTATAGGTCGAGGAGGAGGTGGAGGCCGCCCTCACGATCCAGCTAATCAGAGAGAGAGAGAGAGAGAGAGAGAGAGAGAGAGAGAGAGAGAGAGAGAGAGAGAGAGAGAGAGAGAGAGAGAGAGAGAGAGAGAGAGAGCGCGTGAGGAACAGAGAGACAACATGAGATACAGGCTAACGTATAACGTCATGTCGTGACCTTTGTTCCTTGGTTCAGTTCCGATGCCACACATGAAGAGCATGGGCTCTCTGATGCTGGGGAAGGACGGCCTGATGGGCGGAGTGTCCGTGAACATCAACGAGGTGTTCTGTTCGGTGCCGGGCCGCCTGTCCCTGCTCAGCTCCACCTCAAAGTACAAAGTGACCGTGGGAGAGGTGCAGAGAAGACTGTCCCCACCCGAGTGCCTCAACGCCTCTCTGCTGGGAGGCGTGCTGAGAAGGTATACGAAATGCATGCGGGCCCTCTTTAACCACCACGTCTGCTGCTATAAAACTGAACCCACATCGTGTCGCACACGTTTTAAATAATTAATTTCATTTTCGTATAGAGCAAAGTCCAAAAACGGTGGAAGATCTCTGAGAGAGAAGCTGGAGAAGATTGGACTGAATTTACCCGCTGGAAGACGCAAGGCTGCCAATGTCACATTACTGACATCTCTAGTAGAAGGTACGGTATAGCATAGGCTTTGCTTGAGGCCTATAGCGGCTATATATATATATATATATATATATTGTCAAACAACTTCGCTAGAGAAATATATAATGACATTTGAAAAAATATATATAGCCAGTATAAACAATCGAATATAGGCCATATACATTTTGACATTCCAGGCAGAATATAGATTTAGGCCTTATATGCATGTGCATGCCTATCAAATAAAATAAAATTATGTTCCGTCGTTGACACACAATTCCACGGACCCTTTCAGGTGAAGCGGTCCATCTGGCTCGGGATTTCGGATACATCTGCGAGACGGAGTTTCCCACCAAAGCCGTGAGCGAGTACCTCAACCGGCAGCACGCGGACCCCAACGAGCTCCACGCGCGGAAAAACATGCTACTGGCATCAAAGTGAGTCATGATATATAGGCTATATTATACAGTATATAGGATAGCCTATAGCCTATACTATTACTATAGCAGATGACATAGCGTAGGCTACACACGCTATACACAGTAGGCCTATAGTATAGGATATAGTGAATATGCATGAATGCATGAATATGCATTCATGTTACAACGAATGGAGTTTAAGGAAACTGGAAGTGATTTTCTTTCTTCGGTCACATGCGATTGGTGAGTTGAAACTTGAGACAGGTCAGCTAGGCCCTGGCATATACGATTTTGACCCAATTGTATAGTAGCTATACTTAATTAATAATTACAATTATCTAATTAAAATGTAAACCCAAAAATGATCACTGCCTGCCTTGAAAGTTAAATTCCCCCTTTTTATTTTCTTTCTTTCTTTGAATACCAATTAACACCATGACACTGTGTTATTAAAATTAATTCTACACATTGGTATAGTGTAGCATAGCCTGTGCTCCATCAATCCTCCTTTATTCCCATGAGATTTGTTTGATGTGCAACATTTTTAAAGGTTTTAACTTACAGTTCACATATAGGCCTAAATGAATAAATAAGGCCTAACACTTTTATTTCTGGCTGCTTTGTTGAGTAAATTAACTGGTGGTCTGATTATCTGAATCAGTGATTTGGTTTACAAACTGATTTAGCCTACAAGGAAAAAGACAATTCTTGAATATTTAAGCATTCTTTGAATAATTCTGTATACTCTGTCTATCACATACATTTTCACAAAATTCAAATCAAATTTATTATTCAATAATTCTGCCCATGAAACTTTAAAGAAAATAAAAACAGAAAGTTCTGATCAGAACAATAAGATACCAAAATAAAAAAACGTTGTACTTTATATCTTCAGCCAATTTCTGTGTGTGTGTGTGTGTGTGTGTGTGTGTGTGTGTGTGTGTGTGTGTGTGTGTGTGTGTGTGTGTGTGTGCCTGCCTATACTTTTGCATGCATCATGCACGCACAGTCGCACACTCATACACCTCTTATAATGTATACACAACACCATGTGTGTTGAGCAGTGTGGACGTTTGATGCTCAGATCCGAACCTGTTCCAACGTGGTGAGTTGGTACTCGCCTGTTAAAAATTCATTATTTAGCAGTGGAGTGTTTCAAGTCGTCAAAAAACAACAGTCGGAGCCTTGAGTGTAGCCCTGGGGTGGCAGCTTCTCCTCTCTACTCCCGACCCCCTAACCCCAGCTGGGCTCACCCAACCCAGCCTGTCACTCATCGCTGTAGCTCTGCCCTAGGCTGCTATAGGGTGCGTGCGCCTGTGAGAGAGAGAGAGCGAGCGAGCGGGGGTGCATGTCTGTGATTCCAAAATTTCTGAGGCCTATAAGTTCATTTGGTGATTTGTTTAGATTTAACAAGGGCTGGGTGATATTACTAAATTAAATATCACAATATTGTTTGACCTAATTACAAATATCGCTATTGTGACAATAATATTTTCACATGCGAATTTCACATTTTGCAAATATTTTCCAAAATATCAAAAATCACACTCCCCGTGTGAAGTGAGGGGCACTCTTATCATCGTACGTCATTATGACATAACATGTCCATTTGCTCAGACACACATGACGTAAATTCTCCATTCATTGTCAACAGGAACTTTGTGTAGGACAAAAATTGCTGATTTGCTCATCCACATGACGAAAATGCTCCATTCATTGTCAATGGGAATTTAATGTTTGTGTAAGACGATGGTCATCAGCAAGCTTGGAGATCAGCTATTTTTCACTATTTGTGAAGATTTGGAACATTTTTTAAAGTATAAAATGGAGCTTAAGTGATTAAAATCAGATCTCATATCATGAGATCGATATAACTATATAAATATTGCCCAGCCCTAATAAGAAGGATGGATGATGGTGAGATAGGTTGTTTTCCCGACTATTCCTTCCTAAAATCTATCAAAGAGGGACAGGGTTCTGGTTGTAGTGGGCAATTCCCCTAAAGTTGTAGACTCCTTATTGAAGATGCATTCTTTCAAATGTCACATTGAAAACGCAATCGTAAGGGTGTGTGCTTTGTAGTAATGCTTAAGCATATAGTGTAAATACATGGTCCAGTCACTGAATAGGACCAATATTCAATGTTATATATTCACACAGTCCTTAACACAGATAGGACAAAAATGGACAAAGATTTTACACTGCAGAGTTAAATGAACACTGACAATATGACTGCGTATAGCATTCAAGATTGCTCAAGGAGTATAATGGTGATGTTTAGTGTATGTGTTGGTGTACAGTATAGCTTATACGTCTGAGTTTAAGATACATATAGGCCTATGTGTTTAGCTTCCCCCCCCCATTTTGGACATACGAGTGGTAAGTGTAATGGTAGAATGATCTTATATACTCTACCAACAAGCACGCTGGGCAAGACCTAAGCTGTAGTGTAGAGGCTATCATTTGTTTTGGGCGTAAGTTGCAGGATTTTGGCCGCTCAAGGAAATGACGTTGATGCTTTACAAATCAGTTTACATTCTCCGTGAATAAAACAAGTGTTTTGATGTGATTGGTCGGAATAATATCGTATCCGGGGGAAATACATTTGTCGGATGTTCCGGACCGACACTTCCGCCGATAGTGTCTCTGCCTTAGGTTGTGACCAGGCTTTTCTCTTCGCAGATGACTAAGCTTGGAGCCGAGGCTAATTAAAGGGGGGAAACAAATATATGTCCTGCTATGGCGCTGGAAGAATTAAAAATATCAGATTGTCTATGTAGTGTTATAGATTTAATATTTAAGGGATTATGGATTATTCTGGATGGTCCCCCAGGTCTACACCAAAAAACAGCCGATTTGTCACGTTGGGATGAGTTATAAACTTGCTTGACTATACTATTGTTTGCAGAAAGTTCTCCCTAGAATAGGGACAATACTGTCTCCCCCCCCCAACTTATTGACAAAACATCAAACTGTGATTTGAAGGTGGGGAAGGGCAGGAACATGTTGACTTTTCTGCACTCCAGAAATGCAGAAGTTTTTGACGATGCGAAAAAAAACAACAAAAAAAAACAGTTTAGACAATGGAGGCATGCTATCTCAAACAGAATTAAGCCACGGGAGGCACCGCCAAGCAAGTTTAGGCGAGCGGGTCGCCGTGCCAAACGTAGCGAAGTCCGCTTGAGCCGACTCAGCGCCATCCGAGTTATGTCCTGAGTCAGTAAATCACATTTTGGTCACAATGTGCGTTGATAGGGACACTATAGGCACATGTGGTTATGGCATTTTACAGTGGCATCCTTGTCCCCTCTCCCACCCCCCCATCCTTGTCCCCTCTCCTACCCCCCCATCCTTGTCCCCTCTCCCACCCCTCCATCCTTGTCCCCTCTCCCACCCCCCCAACCTTGTCCCCTCTCCCACCCCCCCATCCATGTCCCCTCTCCCAGACTCCCACCCCCCCATCCTTGTCCCCTCTCCCACCTTGTCCCCTCTCCCACCCCCCCCAACCTTATACCATCCACTTTACTACAACTACCACCACAGTGCTCTCAAATTCTACACAGCAACAGTGTAAGCATGAAGTGGGACCAATACAGCAAATCACTACAACATATGTTAAATGTTCAACCTTTTAACATTTTTAAGGCGGTAAAGTCCATGAATCGTTAAATTGGACACCAGATATGGTGTTTGTAAATGCATTAAGAAATAACAATTGCTATAGGAGTGGCCTGCCTATACTGAAACTTAATGTATTGCTTTAACATTCTATGTTCCTGCCACCGAGTGAGTTGGTTGAAGTAGTGTGATTCTAATCGTGGAATTTGGTAGTATAGTCAGTGTACTAATAGAAGAATAACATGCACTAACCGATTACACCCTAAACGCACCTATATAAGTCATCACTGATTTACCTTGATCTATTATCTCATGTAATGTTTTGGGCTATAGACAAGAAGAGAGATGTGCTACATCTTTATATTAACGTAAATCTCTAATTCTTTGTTCTCCAAATTGATTAGTTCTCTATGAAAACAGGGAAGAATTATGATAGCATGTAATTTCTTTATTTTCAACCATAGTTCTGTAAGACATCAGAGATTGAGTTGGGGTTCTCTGTATACTTTGCAATGGTAGGACAGTAAAATACAGTTAAAAAATAAGCTATGTTCTGCTGTTTTTGTGTCTCCAAGAAATTGGCACAATGCATAACTGGCTGTGTAGGTGCATGGCAATATCCTATAGCTTTACTGCCTGTGCACCGCCTTGTTTTCTCCAGTAAAAAACAGATCAGGTGTGAGGGCCAAACTCTATTTTCAGCCTATATGACGTACAGCAGCATTAAGTGGTTAAAACTCAGGATTTGCAGTGCAATAGGCTATATACTCCATCCCTGACATACCGTGTTTCTCCATTCCCTGCAGACAGCTGTGTAAGGAGTTCACAGACCTGCTGGCCCAGGACAGGACTCCATTGGGCAACTCACGTCCCTCCCACATCCTGGAGCCTGGCATCCAGAGCTGCCTCTCCCACTTCTCCTTCATCACGCACGGTTTCGGCTCTCCCGCTATCTGCGCCGCACTCACTACTCTCCAGAACTACCTCACCGAGGCTCTCAAAGGACTCGACAAGATGTTCCTCAACAACAACAACCCGCCCGGCGGCCGGCACGGCGAGGCCACTAACAAGGCCGGAGACAAAGACGAGAAGCAGCGGAAATGAAACCTGGGGGGTGGTAGGGGGACGATGAGGAGGCAGAGTGGAGGCAGACAGACACCGTTACTTCTAGCTTTATGCCACTGAGACTGACTTATACCACACACAGGGCTGAGGAGGAGGAAGAGGAGGAGAAGATTCCCAGAGAGAAAAAAAGAGGAAGCAAATAAGACACCCGTGGGCCAATGTCAGAGAGCGCCGCAGAGGGACTTTTCATCTGTGTTGCGTTCTCTCCCCCCCCCCCCCCCCCCCCCCCCGCCACCCCTCACCAGGAAATGCTGGTTGCTATTGTTACGTCCATTTTGCTCTCTCCGCCACCCCTCTAGCTGCATCCTGTGAGACTGAGCCGGCGGATCCACAGCACTGTGTGTATGTGTACGCTCGCCAGTTTTGCTGGTGTTTTTTGTATACACGCGGAAGCACGCCCACTCGCGTACTTCAGTGTCCAAGTGTGTGGGCTTTTAACGGAGAGCGGACGACAACACATTGTATCTGTGAAGCAGGTTTGTCTGTGACTGCATATGATAAGGAGTGAGGGTTCTTAATTTATGTGTGTAAATATTTATTTATATTAATTTAAATGAATGGTTGTGTAAATAGGTGCGGAGTAGGGGCCTATTTATCTGTGATTTGACCTTTGTGAGGGAGGGGGGGGGGGGGGGGGGGGGGAGACTCATCCAATGTTATTTCTGTTCCACTAGAGCTGTTGTCAGGTGCTGATGATGATGATGATGATGGGTAGACATGCTTATAATTGTCCAGTGATTTCATTTCTATCACATTGATAATAAACCATGTGTTTTATTATGCAGGGTGTGCGGGCTGCGCCTTTTCTCCAAACTCACCACTCGCCTGTCTGTTTATGAATGGTCCCAGTTTGAAGGCGGTCAATTTAGTTGGGACTTAAAAGTCCAGATCAGTTTGTCTATCAACATTTACTTCACTTTGATTAATTTGTTTTAAATCCATTTAGAATAATTCTGAGTGATGCTGTTCTTTCTCCTATGATATGAGAGAAAAGTCCTTTTTTATTTCAGGGGTGAAAAGTCCACTTTCTGAATTCGTTGGAATCGTAGATGAGTTGGGCCTAACTGTGAGCGTTCTCATTAATGAAATGAAACGAAAAACAGATGAAGTGAGTCATATAAGTGAGATGTTAAAGGGACAGTTTACATGCCTCACATGCAAAATGCCATAATAAATGTAACTCTGAGAAGTGTACAAAATATACACTCTCTCCTAGTTACAAATTGAGAAATTAACACATCATTTGACTGTGTGACAGTCTAACAAACTATTTGTGATTTCTGAAAGCAATTCCATTACCAAATTGTCATATGACATTTTAATTCAAACTAAACTGATTTTATTTGCTGCTTATTCATGAATGGAAAAAAGCAAAAAGAAAATCCAAAAGCTGAGATCATGATTATAAGGATATTACTTCATATGATGTTTTATATAGGAGGTAGAGCATTTTCTATTTTCCCTGAAGAGTGGTTGCATGATTGCATCGTATGATACTGCACAGCCAAAAATGTATACTATAGGCCTAAAGGCTATAATAATAACAATATCATTTGTGTTTTGTGTAACATGAAAAGAGAAAAAACTGTCTTTAGGCCTAGAATATAGGCATATAGTCTTTAGGCTATACTCGTACTCGTACGACGATGACGGGCACAGATCGAACTTAAGGTCACAGCTTTGCAGATGTGACGTTGTGTGTGAGCTTGTAAATTGACGACACTGTCGTACGATAAAGCATAATAGCCAACCACTCAACAGCGAGCATCATGGTCATTTCATAGGCTACATGGTGAGGAGAGCAGGGGAGGATCGGGGGGCGGAAGGCTGATGGATATTGTCTTATTCCACGGAGATAATTGGCTGTATTTTCCAGCCAGTGAGGCGCTCGTTTCGAAGAGGCTTTCTCTCTCGCGCAGGGGAATAGAATCATGCCTCGCGGGCCCCCGGTTATGCAGTGGGGATCTCGCGCCGGTATTCTAATGGTGAGACAGACTGAGAGAGAGGGAGGGAGGGAGAGAGAGAGGGAGGGATAGAGAGGAGGGGGGTGGGGGGGTGCAGTGGCCCGCGGCTGCAGTGTGACCCATGGAGTGGAACGCCGTGTGACGCAGGTGCAGAGTTCAGCACCCGCATGTCCGCCAGCGACTTGTGCTCAACAAAGGGAGAAAGAGAGATCCTCTGAGCAGCACAACGCATCAGCGGCCATGTCCATGAGCTATATGACAGGTTGGAACAACAAACTAACAAACAAACAAACAAATTAACTGACTACTGATTACTAACGAGAAAGCCAAAAGTCATTCATCAAGTGAATGGGTAACATTCTCTATGCACTTGCACTATACTAATAATTATAATAATAATACCTATAGCCTATATAGGCCAATCGATTTCCCTTCAAAATAAATATAACACAATCATAACATTTATTATAAAATATGATTTACATATAGGTCTATTTTAGGCCAATAGGCAAAATAGCAGAGGGATGAAGAATAATTAGTCTAATGCTAATAAACAGATAATATCTACATAAATCTCTCAAGACGTCAGTTGAATATAATTAATCAATGTTCACCCTAATATGTCTATAATTTTTGTTATTTATTCAAATAGAAATTGTTCAATAGGACTAGCTCAGGATGAACACTCATAACTAAAATAAATCAGATGAAGAGAAGCACATGAGTCAAGGAAGCTTATGTGACAAGATTGTTTGCCGGGAGGCGGGAGCTAGGCTCCTCCATTTACAATGAGATACTGATTTTATGGACTCTCCAAATGGTTGTTTGAGGGTGAGGGTCAAGGTGTATCTCATCAGATAGCTAATAGCGGCCATAATCAAGTTGCATGTTTTCTGTTTCCTTGTTAGTAGCAAGTCTTCCAAATTGGACATAGAATCAATGAATTGCTTATAAGGCTACCATAATAAAGTCCTGAGTTTTAACTACGAGTGTCAGTGGAGAGACGAGAGACCCCTGTTATTAAACAAACATTCAAGATTCTTATCGGAATATATACGTATTGAACGCGAGAAAGAAAAAAGTACTCAAAACCCAATACCACAAACTGTACAACTAAGTAAAGGGTTTCCCCTATAGCTGTATGGGTCCTCGTGTGCTTTCTAACATCAGATATTGACAAGCCTTTGCTACCATACTGTACAACTACAAAGTTAGGGTTAAAGTTAGAAGCCTGGACTGACTCCACACAGAGATATTTCAAAGATGTGACTTGATTATTCAGCTATTGGGAAGAAACCACCTGACTCCAAAATGTTCATTTTTCAGAAAATGAAAAATATACAATTTTCAGGAAATTAAGAAAACCTTATATTTTGAAAACAAAGCAATACTGCGTCATCAAAGTTGGTGTTGTGACTTTATATATCGTCAATTACTTGCATGAGGTGGTGGAGTTCCTTTAGCTCCTTTAGCAGACAGTTTGAGGGTCCAATGGAGTTAAGAGGTTTTGTCCAAAGCACTTTTTGCTACTTTCCATTGGTTCAATGTTCTCGAAACAACACACAGATGTAAAGGGTGTTCAATACCACTGATTTATGCAAAGAAAATCTAAAACCTTCAAGATGGAGTTAGGTGCATGGTTTCTTTCCGACAGAAATATATCATATATGGTTAAAGTTATTTCTCTATCCTCTATCCTCTTGAATGCACAAGAGTCTGTAACTATGCCCTAGTGATTTCCAAAATGATTTTGAGGGGGTCCCCAGATGATTAGCTTAATGTGTAACATTGTAAACAGTAAACAAACCAAAATACAATTTAAGTATACAGGCCAGGGTATCTGCACATTTCTAAAGTGACAATTTAAGGACTGTTAAGACCTTTTTACCATCAAATTGGCCAAATTGTCAAATATTACGTAAGAAAGAGGCAAATGTTCGATCTACAAGCTCGAGCTTGTACAGTAGTATATTTATCTGTGAACCGAGTCAAACTAAATGTAATGCCTCAACTCCTACAATTCCATGTGCTTGTCAAGGTGGGGGGTCCCCAGTCCAAATTATATATTTCTGGGGTTGCACAGAAATCTCTTTTTCATTCATTTCACCTAAATATAATAATAATATACGGCTAATATGACATAATATATTTCCATTTCTGCTAAGCAGCACACTAGATAAGTGTCGACTAATTTGGTCCAACAGAAGTGGGGGAGGTGGGATATCCGCACTTCCAGTGTACAGTTGGGCAAAAGAAGCATGTGAAAAGTGAAATAAGTGATGGAACATTGACATCAATGCTTTTTTCTCCTCTGTCTCTCTTCATGAGAAAAGGGCCTAGACTAGAGCAGACAATGTCATACCAGTTGCAAATTTAACACCGACTTTCGACGCAAGTCAGGGATGATGAAAATTGGGAATAGACGTGTATACATGCCCATCCATTTAAGCAATGCTCCGTTACTAGTCATTGTACGTGTTGGAGTCTCAGGCCTATCTCACATTTTTAACCTCTTCAAACCTGTCTATTTTGGCGAAGATTTAAAAAGTTTTCAAAAATGCAAAACACAATATTCAAGAAATAACAGATCTATTAGCTCACAACGTTTCTCGTTGTGCGGTGCGGCTGCAGTTTTGTGAGGCTAAACTCTGGTCATTCCCTACATTTGTGGTGTAGTATAACCTTGATAAAACAAGCAGCCTTAAATGGGGGCTAATTCGAGTAAAAGCTGATAACGGGTATAAAAACGTCTAGGTTTCCGAGGCTAATAACGGGGTGGTCTAAAGCAAAGCTCACAAGCCAAGCCTGATTGTCCAGAGGAAGGGTATAGCTACAGACAGCCTTTACTGTGGACCCCTTAATAACCGTGGACACCACCTTGTGAGCCACTGTTGAAGACCATGACATGAAGTCACACAAGACTACCAACCTTTGGGCCATGCTGCTCTGGATTCACTGATTCAGGTACAGTCATGGACTGAAATGGGAAAGGAAAATTGGACAATTTGATAGACATGACTATGAAATCTGCACTTAAAGGCTTGATTGTAAGACTCTGCCTGCTTCTCTGTCTGTCTGTTTTTGGTGTTTCTGTCGCACTTTGCCAGGAGGTGAGAGAGCTGTTTCCCATCAGCAAAGTCCCCTCAGCGTTCTGTCATGCAATGGGCTGTAAAAATGCTTATCCAGACTAACACACACACACACACACACACACACACACACACACACACACACACACACAGGTTATCCAGTAAGCAGACAGCCGAGTGCCGGTCGGGAGTAATTCGTGCTTGGGGCACAGTGCTGCAGGCAAAGCAGGCGCGTGCTGGATATTTCATTATTCATTAATTTACTGTTTAACAAATCCTGTCATTACTGCACCAGAGCCTAGCTCTCCCTCACTCTCTCTCTCACACACACACACACACACACACACACACACACACACACACACACACACACACACACACACACACACACACACACACACACACACACACACACACACACACACACACACACACACACACACACACACACACACACACACACACACACACACACACACACACACACAGAGCAGCAGCAGCGGGTGTCAGGCGTGGCAAATCGGCCTGTTTGATCCCAGGCCCGCTCAACAAACGGAGAGAGAGCCATGAATAATAAGAAGTGCGCAGCCGCCACGGAACGAGGGAGCGTGACACCATCTCACAAAAAGAAGCCCTTTAGCGCGGGGGCCCGGGATCCGCCGGGGCCTCACCTATAGGGTCCAGGGTTCATTATTTGAAAGAGACAAAACAAACAGTTGGAACGACCGTGATCGATTAAAAAAAAACAGAAGAATAAGAAAAAGAGGGGAGCTCGGGCATATACAAAGGGGGAGAGGGAATCAATTACGTGGCGCACAAAAAAGACGGGGCAGTGTCTCCTCGCCGCAGATGGACGACTCTGGTAGAAGACGCTGTAGGCGTTGTTTATACGCTGCTGACATGCAACTCCACCACTGGCTGGATAAGCAAGGTGGCTGTCAACCTTTCTGTCTCACAAAGCCTCCTGAGAAAAAGTGCATGTCTACTTGGATCTCCTCTGAGGCAGTCGAACACACACGCACACGTGCGTGCACATAGAGAACTGAGACAACAAATAGTTTTTTTCTTCCACTTAATTAATTACCGCAGGAAGCCTCAAGGCTGTGAATATTCATTATTTCACAAGAAAAAATAAAATGCCATAAATATTATAAACAATGTGCTGATATATACAATAAATGCATATTCCTCTTTTTTTTTTTTTCAGTTTCCATCGTGCATTCGCAACCTCCAAAATCGTCTTGTGACCCCCCCCCACCACCTCCGGGGGCCATCCCTAATCCCTTATGGGAGACACACCATGTTGGACGATAAAGATCTGTGGTTGACACTGAGGAAAGTGTCTGAGGTCGGCTACACAGATACAGCATAAAGGACTATAAGAGGAAGTCGTCGCTGTCGGGCATAAAACCTCTATCTCCACAGTATAACTTTGTATGTTTTTTCATAAATTACACATCCTCACTACATGTGTTACACGACATCAGTAAAAACAACCAATCTAGTTGTGACATGTTTTTGCCATTTTTTGAACTGGAATCCTGTTCCAACTGTAATAGGGTTCCAACCGGCAGCAGCGACGTATAGGGATAGAGTTTAAGCCTCAGAGGCCTGGCACAGAATGCCTCGGTGGGGGAGTCAGATTGTGTGCCTTCCAAGGAGGAACGACTTTATTACGTTATCTGTTGCCCTCACCGACACAGCAGTCTGTGTGGGTGGGTGGCGGCGGGATTTTGATGTCATTAACATGTGACATATGTAGAACTGACTGGGAGTGGCTGGAGGCCAGTGTTTGTCTCTCCTGCCACTGTCCTCCGAGTCCGCAGGGCCCAGCTGGGGCTGAGTGTGGGCTTTTTTGTCAACAGCCAACGAGCCAGCCTTCAAGCAAGTCAGCTCGCCCAGCCAGTCAGCTAGCCAAGGCTATACTGTCTGCGGTGTGTGTATGTGTGTGTGTGTGTGTGTGTGTGTGTGTGTGTGTGTGTGTGTGTGTGTTTGCAAACGTGTATCTTGGCATATCTGTGCAGTTTTTGAATGCGAGTTTGTGATTGTGCGTTCGCTTGCTTGTGTATTTGTTCCTCGGGGCATCGGCTGGTCCTTCTATGGGGGGGGGGGTCCTTGCTGGATATGTGGACAGGCAGGGACAGGGGCAGTCCTGGGGTCCCTTAAGGTTGGCGTGGAGATGCTGAACAGAAGTGACAGCACTACTGCAGCCGCTGAGGCTGGTCTGCTCCTCCAAACAGGTCAAGGTTACAGAGAGGGAAGAGCAGCGCAAAGCATCATAGTCACTTAGCCTCACACGCACGCCTGCACACGCGTGTCCGCGCATTTTAGGATGCCAATTTTACACAGAATAGTGAAAAAAAGAACACTGCTCATCATCTGCCAGTAACTCAGGTGAGGTGCTGGAGCCAAAGGGAACAGCATGAATAAAAGGAGCAGCCTCCGCACACTCAACACTGCGCAAAAATAGGCATATATTATTTTTTGGCAAAGACTTTTTATGTATATGGAAAACAGTGGTCCAAGTACAGTTGCGACATATCCGTTTTGCTAAGACTAGACGGTAAAGTGGTTAAGTGAAAGTGGATCAATGGCCAGATATGGGCGGTGTGAGTTTGTAAGTGTGTGTGTGTGCGTGTGCGTGTGTGTGTTTGTGTGTGTGTGCGTGCCCTAGGCATGACGTTAAACTGCTCGGTTGTAACTACCACCGTTAATGTAGTATATTTATGCAGATTTAAGATGCATTTGCAACCTCTGTGGACTGTGTGCTTCAACATGATCACAAGCTTGCATACAAGAAGGCGCTGCGCACCGCTGGAGTATACAGACACTGCCTGGCAGCACCTCCCATGCATGATATACCGGCCGGGAAGTTGTGTGTCCGTCCGCTGTCGGAACAACAGTGGGTGGAATTCGGGCCCATGGGATCAGCTATGCCACGGAGAGCGATTTGACACTGGCCAGCAATACGGGAGTGTTCTGGGAAGTGGGAACTTTGTTTCCGCTGGTGATCCAGCATGGGACAACATGCCAGCTGATTGGTTGTTTGAGGGGGTTTCGACAGCTTGGGATGGTTACCCAGAAACGAGGCAGGACTCGCAGGAGGGCAGGCAGAGTGCTGTGCTGTCTCTGCTGTGATTGTTGATCCTTGTGCCCATCATGGAGTGCTCAGTGGCAAGACATGCTTGTTGTATCGTGACTGAGGACATACTGTATGCCTTGATATTGTGGATGTAACTTTGCTGCACTTGAAATAGTTGTCCTCATTTGCAATTTCCTTTGTGTGGATATAAATAAAATAGTTTAAATGTGTGTGACGATGGTTGGTGATGGTTGACGATGCGATACATGGACAATATTGGTTCATCATGGTGGTTTGATACGATTCAATGATTTAAAATCGATACAGTAAATATTTAGCAAATAAATTAAATATATGTGTTAAACTTGTGGATAGTGCAGTTTTAAGGGAAACATTTATTATTATGGATATAAATAAGTAAACAGTGATTCTCTGGCAAATAGATGAACATTGTATTTGAACACAAATGCATGGTGCCTTGACATGAACACAGGGAATACACACATTTATCGATAAGTCTAGCTATTTGGAATGGAAAAGTAATTAAATCCCTCTTTTGCTTTTTTCTTATTTTTTCTTCTTAAAATTGCACAAGTACTTAGCATTGATCAAATTGATTATTTGAATTGCAAAACGATTCGATACTGATTATTTCCAATCCATAACGATATGATTACATTACAAAGTCAAACGATGCAATATTTTGCTGTTTACATATCGATATACTTTGATTTCTGAAATTAAAATCGATATTTTATTTGATACACTCCTAGTGTGTTTGTTTGTGTGTTTGTGTATTACCAAAATCGCCTGCAGCACCACTGGACTAGTCTGAGACTTCAAGCCACACACCGTGTCTCATTACAAAGTACAAAATGCAACAATAATTGACAAATCAATTCTCGAGTTTACAATGAAAGCCAGACTCCAAGTTCTGCCCACTAAATACAGCCTTGCCCTCTGGTACCCTGCACAACATGATTCATACGGTTTGCGTCATAATAATCAAGAACTGGAATCTGTTGCACACATAACTAGACATGCCCTAAGCTGCCACTTCTACAACATTGCTTTTAATTGATCTTTTATTTTCTATTTTTTGTTATTCATGTCCTCACTGTATTGCATTACTGCTTTTTTTTTATGTTGTTGCCTTGCTTTTCTTTTATTCTCCATTGTTCTGTAAAGCACTTTGAGCTGCATTTCATGTCATGAAAGGTGCTATACAAATAAAGTTTTATTAGTATTATTATTATTATTATTAAGCTGCATGTCCATAAGATGTGTGTGCGAGGACTACAGATAGATGGACTGACTAAAAGAAGGGCAAAACAATTATTATAAATATTGTTCTGCGTGTCTGGGGCGTCCGCTGGCCTAGTGGTCCAGGATGCCACATATATCTGGCCTGACACCGTGTCGCGTTTTCGAGTCCCGTTCATGACGACCTTTGCTGCGTGTCTCTTTCCTGTCTCTCTTGTAACTATCAATAAAGGCAGGCAAAAAGTAAATATTGTTCTGCTTCTGCCATTTTCGGCAGTCACTTTACATGGAAAATACTCTGTCACCTATAAACATAACTGGGGGGAGGGGGGAATAACCCTGGTACCTTTACTGAAGTCTTTTGGAGTGTGTGTGTTGTATCTGTGTGCAAGTGTTTGCATTATTGATGGCAGCCTGCCGTCCCCAGAGAACCAGACCTTATTAGCTGTTTTTATTGTTGGAACGTCTCCCAGGTCAGAACATTTACTAATATACAAGCAAGCAAGGTAAGACCAGTCCCATTGATCCTATGATGACGTTTCAATGAATACAAAGGAATATGTCATATGAATGAATGAACGCCATCAGTTAGTGTTTTATCTAAAGCCGTTCTCATTGAAAGACAATATTTAGATGTACTTTTCCTGAGGCTATGCTCACCCTTACGATGTCTACCCATAGATCCCACTGCCCATAGATTCGAACTCCCATTAGTCCGAACATGCTGGTTGGTGAACATGCGCTGCTCCCGTGCTTGCGGTCATGTTTAGGGTTAGGGTTAGAGATATAAATAGAGTTAGTAATTTCGGAACAATGGGAGATCGGAACAATATCACCCAACTGGAAACTAGCTAAAAGGGGCACAACAGAAATGTATGAGAGGTGCTAGAGCAGTGGTTCCCAAAACCTTTAGCTCAAGACCCAAAAAAGAAATAGTTTGCCCGCGACCCAAACTAGTGAAAATAGAAGATCTAAAAGCTCACACCGCATCCCTTCATGCCACGTTGTGAAAACACAAACTATCCTTGCTTACAAACACATACACCCACTGCTAAAATAGTTCATCATCTTTCTTTAACTGTATGATGATTTCCTTTTTGTGTATTATTTGTACATACTCTCTACCATACAGGACCCCGATGTAAACAAGTCTTAGTACCTTTCTGGTGTTATCACCGAGAGGATAAAAGATTACTTGTGCATATAGCCTCATAAAGGACGAGTGGCCCCACACTTGTACCGCGAGGTACAAGCTCTTTCGGAGACCCTATTTGAACCACTGGAGACAACTGGGCTGTATTTTGCGTGTCTTAAGTACCAGGTCTTATTCCCTAACTTGAGTAAACTAAAGACCTGGAGGCGTGATCAATGCCATTTGGCTATTCTGAGTGGCCATAGAGCATTGATCACACCTCCAGGTCTTTAGTTTACTCAAGTTAGGGAATAAGACCTGGTACTTAAGACACGCAAAATACAGCCTAGTGGGTCTGAAAGCCTTGAGGTGAAGGTCATCCTGCTGGTGGCCCTCACGACGGCTAAACGTGTCTTACGTGACTTGCAGGCTTTGTCTGTAAGGCCGGACTGCACAGTGTTTAATGAAGACAAGACTATAGGGTGACAGTTGAACCTAACCCTGCAGCGTTTGTCCCTAAGAACTCCAATGCCACTATCGTGCCAGTGGACCTGAGGTCCTTTCACCCTCCTCCATTCGCGTCAGCTGAGGATGAGAGGTTACACATCTTATGCCTGTTCAGGGAAAGGAAGCCAGCTGTTTGTGGCATGGGGTACTAGGGTCATGGGTGACTAAGGTCAGGCTGTCCCAATGGATTGAGAAGGCCATTCAGATGGCTTACTCCAGCAGATGTACTTTACCACCTGTGGGGTTGAGGGCTCACTCTACCCGCAGTGTGGCAGCATCCTGGGCTCTAGTCTATACAAGGGCATATCGGTGCAGGATGTCTGTTTAGCGGCGAACAGCCTTCAACCTTTGCAAGGTTTTACAACCTGGATGTTACTGAGCCCTCGGTGGCTCATGCAGTCCTGCAAGTTGCTGAGGAGCGTGGGAACCGCCCTCAGGCCCCCTAGTTCTTGTCGTCAGGGATAAGTCAGTTAGGGGGATGAGACCAGTATGGTCAGGTCAGAGCTTATGTATAGCCAGCTCCTTGAAAGTGTGCAAGGCCCTTGGGTCAGGTCTTGACATTATTAACTCTCCATCAGACTAGTATACAATGTTTCGACAGACATATTAATCTGTATTTGTCCGCGGACCACCATCTGAAAATATTTTGTGCCAGGGACCCCATACAAGATTTGTGTTGTTAAAATAGTACAAGCTCACAATGAGTCTCGACCAAGCCCCCAGAACCGCAGTAACAGTGAAATCGCCCGGGCTGGCCTATAGCGTTCCAGGCAACTAGGCTACTAATCCAGCCTGACAGTGTGTCGCAGGTTCAACTTTGCTGCGTGTCACTCGCCATCTTTCTCCCACCATTTCCCGTCATTACACTATCAAATAAAAGCAGAAAAAGCCCAGAAGAATCTTGGGAAAAAAAAGAACAGTGAAATCTGGGATTGCAAGACTTCCATATTTAAAACTCTACGGCACGTGCTTCTACCCTTTGAAGCCTGCTTGCCTCATGGTGCTCAAGTCTTTCACATTTAAAATGCGGAAGAAGAGAGTACTTAGGGGAGCTTCATGCGCTGGATGAGCAACTTGAAACCAGTTTTTGATCTGGTCCTCCTAAAATACTCACATATCACTCCAGGGCTCCTTTAAGGAGGGAGGGTAATGTATTGGAACATACCACTTGACAAGGGAGTTTGCATTTTACTTGAAACTATATTGTCCATGCAAAGACTGAAGTTGCTAAAACATGTATAATACCTTGTTTATGGTGATAATTTACTTTTTTACTAGATGGTTTTGAATTGTTTTCTTTGTTTATGTCACTTGAATTTAAAGGTGATGTCATGTCCTTTTGCTAAGGATATTAGTTGGTTTGTCCCAACAAAGTAAAGGCCCAAACTAGGGGTAGGGGCATTTCATTCATTCTGAAGTTGATGGGCAAACACCCTACAGGTCTGTGTGGACACTTCCAGGAGGGGCATGCTGATGCACTGAGCTGAGGGAGGTGGGAGTTGAAGTGAAGGAATCACTTTTAAAAAGATAATTAGTGCTGCAGAGGATAATGCAGAGAGAGAGGCACCATGTTTTTGATTTTTAAAAGAAACTGGTTGATGGGATTGACTGTAATAAAGATGCTGAGGTTAACAGAAGGGGTGGTAATGCAAATATTTGTATGCCAACCGCCATAAAACCCCACAAAGAATAAGAAGAATATTTCATTCATTCCTGTTACAGGTAGTATAGGTGCACGATGCTGTGGAGTGTGGATAGCTCAATCAGTAGTGTTTAAGCATACCCTCGGCTCTATACTAGACTTATGGGCATGTAAGTTTGTTTGCCTTTTTCTTGAAGTGTACCTTTTTTTAACCACTAGTTTTTGGAACAGTACATTTTTTATATATTGCAAGAATAATAAATCTGCATAATTGCAAAACTTTGGTTTGTCTATTCTGTACATCCAGCCCTCATCTAAAGGAACTCTTTTATAATAGTTTTGACACACAGAAAAGGGGAACAGGGAAATGTCTGAAGTCACATTTAATGTCCACTGCTTGTGTTCACGTATTTCCCACAAATACTAGGTGTCTCGATGTGTACCTTATTGTGTTCTAATCAGTATTAACCAAAGTTGAATTCCAGTATCAACTGTTACAATCTAATTAAACTTTGATGCTCAGATTGCAAGTGCAAGACTTTGGACAATTACCCAGAAATGATAAACTAGAGAAATTGAGGTTTTGTCGTTTTTATATAATATATTCTATCGATGGTGTGAGCGAGAAAGAGAGAGGCTAGGGTCAAAGGGGATTTTGCAGTGTTCCGGTTGGATTTGGGGGGTGTTTGCGATGGCAGCAGCAGGGCTGATCTTGACGCTGAACCATGGAGACAACAATGAACCCCGACTCTGACACTCATCTCATGTGAAGCTCCCATCTGTACTGGTGTCTCCCCACCAGTCATGTATCCGACACACACACACACACACACACACACACACACACACACACACACACACACACACACACACACACACACACACACACACACACACACACACACACACACACACACACACACACACACACACACACACACACACACACACACACACACACACACACACACACACACACACACACACACACACACACACACACACAGGTAGCTCTAATCCCTTCTGACAGTGTTCACAATCAGTTAGGCCACACAGTGCTTGTGCATGTCACTGACCATAAACAAAACATACTCTCTACCATACAGGAAAAATACCACAAGACAGGGGTGTAGGGAACAGGGAACAGATGCCTGCAGGGCTATGTCTGTGACATGAGGGACAGGTCAATGCAGCTGGACCAATGGGAACAACGGGCTGTCGTGAGTAAACGGTACAGGATAGAAAGTGTTCTGACTATTTGTAAGCTGAGCCCATGGCTGAGCTGAGTGAAGTTGGGGTCCACCACTGAAGACCCCATCCTCCTCAAGTCACAGGATTGTGCTCCTTATCAAAGCCAAGATGCAGCAGTGTAAATGCTGGGCAGCTGGCAATTTGTTTTTGCAAATCATGCATCCATTAGGTCCAATTGGAACCCAAAAACATACACTGAGTCCCCATCCCCATCATCTTCAAACAAGTCTAGTAACTCTATTGGTCATTTGCAAATACCAATACATTATTTCGTGACAAACAGCTTGAATTATTTTACCAAAACGGCTCTGCCATTTTGCCTTTGTACTCCAAAACACTTAACACAGTGGCCAAGCATGTCCCTAAAATGATGGCATTCTACGATTCTAGGCACATCATTGCAGACATGCACACACACGCACGCACACACACACACACACACACACACACACACACAAAGACAACAAACAACTAACAGATTGAGAATACAGATGATTGGCAGGTCTGACCTGAATGTGCACATGGCCCTTTCCCTCCAGCAACTTACTGTACATGGATGCATGCAATGTATACGCTCTCTCACTCACGCGCGCACACACACACACACACACACACACACACACCCCCCCCCCCCCCCCACACACACACACACACACACACACACACACACACACACACACACACACCCCCCCCCACACACACACACACACTGCTAAAAGGGTTAATATAGTGCTGTTCAGAGTGTCAGTCTGCTTTGGATTTTGAGGGGGGGGGGGGGGGGGGACTTATTTCCTTTCAGATTTTCAGAAGATTCAGGCTTCTGTGGAAAACAGTAGTGGGCAACAACATAGTCAGCATATAGTCATGTATTAGTTTTGACTGTAGTCATGTATTAGTTTTGACTATATTCATGTATTAGTTTTGACTGTAGTCATGTATTAGTTTTGACTGTAGTCATGTATTAGTTTTGACTGTAGTCATGTATTAGTTTTTACTGTAGTCATGTATTAGTTTTTACTGTAGTCATGTATTAGTTTTGACTGTAGTCATGTATTAGTTTTGACTGTAGTCATGTATTAGTTTTGACTGTAGTCATGTATTAGTTTTGACTGTAGTCATGTATTAGTTTTGACTATAGTCATGTACTGTACATCTCACAGGCTAAACATTTAAATAAAAAATATAACACACACATATCCATCCTTTTTGGTGCTAGGCCAAACTGTAGTAACAGAAACTGTAGAACAAAGCGGGAGCTCGCAACTCAATTTTGAATGCTTAAAATAAAACATTTAAAAAATATATACGTATATATTTGCGACAAAACAGCACAGGTATATGACGTTTCAATGACCGACAAGTCTTTTTTAGTAAGTATATTATGCTTGAAAAATACCTTTCGGTCGAAACATTGTATACCTGTGCTGTTTTGTAACAAATACATTGTTTTTTGGAGCATTAAAAAGTGAATTACGAACCCTGCTTTGTTCTACATCTCCCAGGCTATAGAGCGTCGAGTCCAGCCCCCTTTTATGATGACGCCAGGCCCAGGAAATAGTTCCCAATGCATTTTTCCCATGGACATTTGAAAACGTATTTATTTAAAGACCTTATAAGCGTCATACAAAGCCAACTCTTGTCATGACAAATCATGACAACAAACACAATATTTTGGACCAAATAAAATAATTACAAAGAAGAAAAACAACAAAAAAAGTGTTGTAACCTTCTGTTTTCTTCTTCTTTCTAATTATTTGTTCAGCCCGAAAAATTGTGTTTGTTGTCATGATTTGTCACGACAAGAGTTGGCCATGTCCGGGGCGTAAACGTCTTTAAATAAATAGTTTCTGAAAAGTCTATGAGGAAAATGAACGGGGATTTCTTTTCCAGGTCTCACGAGGGGGCGGGACTGCGACACTCTATATGGGGTCTCATATTAGGATATAAAAGAGAAACGTGGGTGTCGAGCGATTAATTTGGAACATCGACAACATCAACTCATGAGAACAAAATCATGATCTAGTCAATACAAATGTAGACTTCATACAGTGCTTTTAACATCAATTCTAAAACTTGTTTGTAAAGAAGACAACATGCCACCTATCCTCCCAGGAACTGTGGGTGTTTTAACTTGACTGGGCTTTCCCAAGGGTCTACTTCTACTATGTATTTTCAGCGAATGTTTGCCTATTAGGACGTGCCCAGAAAAGGGATGCTAGGGTTCATGTGGTTAAGTTTGTGACTTGATTGCAACGTACCTGTTTTTTACACAGTTTTTTTCACTGTTTTTCACAAACACACAGGGCAGAGCGGAGAGAGAGGGGTAACAGCAGAGAGAGAGGAGCTCTCACCATCTTCTGGGTTAAGCCTGGCTGACTAATTCTTGTTGCTAATTTGCGTTTGGTTAATTAACTAATTACTGAGGATGTCTGAGGGCGAGGCTGTCTGTCAGCCTAGATCAGTAATTATTTTCATCCTTTTAATTAGACTCTCTCTCTCACACACACACACACACACACACACACACACACACACACACACACACACACACACACACACACACACACACACACACACACACACACACACACACACACACACACACACACACACACACACACACACACACACACACACACACACACACACACACACACACACACACACACACACACACACACACACACACAGTGATATTCCACCATGCATTCTGCTTTTCGTAAACAACAACAATATGGCTGCTCTGCCATCCCATATGTAGCTCACACTGGAACTTCCTGATGATGGAGATAAATAATTGGACTGATCTCATTAGACATTGAATGAAAGCAAATTAGCTTGAAAATAAATGGAGAATATACTGTGTATACGGTATACACACACGCACGCACACCCACGTCACACATGTTTCACACACGCACACAGGCCTGTATTCAAAATGAATTGAGTGAAAGCACATACAGTAGTATTAATTATATTATGCTTACAGAACCAAAGTATAAGTACTCACATTTTCCAAAATGTGTCTAACCTTTTCAAAAATAGCAAATCTCAACTTAATTTACTTTCAACCTTATTTCACATTTCATTAAATATGGGACTAGCTTGCTCTCCCCTTGTCCCCCATATATGGGGACTAGGTTGGTGGAGGGTGTGTAGAGCCCAGGATCACATTAGATGATTGACACAGGGGTGAAAAATGGGTTACAAAACTCTTTGCTTTGACCATGTCCAGATGTCCAGGTAGCTCAGTAGGTGGAGAACCTAATGCTTATTGACTCTAGGGTTCTGGGTTTGATCATGGTTATACCTCCAACTCACTATGAGTAGCACAACTTGGGTAAGGCATGTACTGTACGTGGTAAGTAATGGAAGCTGCCAGCTATACTGTACATGTTGTGCTCCACCTCAGCAATCCATCTCCCCAGAGTTCTAATCATTTCTCAAATTTATATTGTACTTTTTGAGTACCCAAAGATACTTCTTTTAGCATATTGAAAAGCGGATAGACACCCTTGTTTTCAGATGATACTAACAATAAGCCACTCTCCCCTATTTCCGACCAACTGCTTTGACCGTGCATGAAAAAGCGTACTTGAGATTTATCGGTTTTGAAATGTTCTCTCTGTTGTGTACACAGCAAAGGACCCAAAGTACTTAAAGTTATCTTGAAAAGGTGAGAACCCCCCCCACACACACACACACACACACACACACACACACACACACACACACACACACACACACACACACAAAATAACAACAAATGGCTTTTCATATCCTATATTAAAATGACCATGAGGGTGGGTCGGCAGTTGCCTCTCACAATTTTGGGCCGAACAAATAATTACAAAGAAGAAAAACAACAAATAAAATCCTGCCCTTTTTTTCTTCTTTCTAATTATTTGTTCAGCCCAAAGAATTGTGTTTGTCATGATTTGTCACGATCCGAGTTGGCTTTGTCCGAGGCTAAAGGTGCGTTCAGACTTGAATGGTTATTCAGGTCTGAACGCAGCTTTTCAGATCTTTAAATAAATACTTTTTGAAATGTCGTTGTCATGAAAGGGGGCGGGACTCTATATAGCATTCTGAGATTGTGGAATAGTTGTCTGAGTAGTCGAAGGTGGATGGGGCACTTCAGCAGTGTTACAGCTGTGGTTAAAACTTTGAGTAACTCCAAAACGTTATTGATATTTAGTTGCACGGCGGTGTCACAAACTAAACAGCAGATCTACAAGCTCACAAGAGCAGCTCGTAGATCTCCCGTTTCCGCCGTGTGCAACAAAGTATACAGTAACTTAGACTGTATTGCTTCAGCAGTGAACTGTTGGCTCCATTTGCTGGAGTTTTGTCTTCCGGCGAGACGCGTCAAATATTGGCCAAGTCAGGATGTAGGGAGTCGGTCTGTTGGGGGAGGAACAGACACCTCGTCAGCGATCTCCTGGGTCACACACACAGCCCTGAAACTCTACCAGCACAGAGAGAGAGAGAGAGTGTGGAGAGAGAGAGAGTGTGGAGAGAGAGAGAGAGAAAGAGAGAGAGTATGGAGAGAGAGAGAGAGAGAGAGGGCACATCCCTGATAGAGCGGCTGTGCAGCAGATTTCATCCCAAGGAGCCAACTTAGTAAACAGGCAGAACTAATGAGGACACCGAGCATGTGCGTGCACGCGTCGCGTACACACACACACACACACACACACACACACACACACACACACACACACACACACACACACACACACACACACACACACACACACAGGCATACACTAAAAAGTGCATACACAACACACAGTTGCACACCCAAACTGTGTGTGTGTGCGTTTGGAGGCCCCAGGCCCCGGGGCCAGAGCAGCCCAGATACCTGATGGGAGCAGCGACATCAAAGCTGCAGGATTAGAGAGGCAGGGAGGAGAGAGCGCCGCGGGGAGGAAATGCTAACTTATTATCCGCTTCCCAGCTAATCCTGTTATCTACTGAATATAGCTGTGTTTAACCCCCCACCACCTCCCTCCGACAACACACACACACACACACACACACACACACACACACACACACTCTCTCTCTTCCGGTGTTGGGCTACCTCCCAGATCCCCCGGGAGCCCCCCCTCTGGTTTCAGGCTGAACCCCAAAACCAGTAACTTCTGTAGTGTGTAAGGTTACAGATGTGGCTGTGCTAGAACCTGCTCTACCTATCTGATAGGACCCTCCCCATGCAGTGGTGCCCTCAACCCCTGTCTAGAACCTCCTCAGTCTCAAGATGTCAAAGTCCTGAACTAGCACTACATTGATGGAACTGGAAATAGATTCCTGAGTGAAATGAAATCCTCAGTGTTTTGACTCTTAAGAGTTTAGAACCGAATCTCAACAGTGTGTAAGACGGAACTACAGTATATATGCGGTTTGTCCAAATGCAATTCAAAGGAACATGCTGCTGGTGTGTGTGTGTGTGTGTGTGTGTGTGTGTGTGTGTTGTACTTGTTTATGACATACTTGATGCTAAGCAAGCATTTTTTGCCCACTAAACATCATCCGTCTTCTTTTCTTCAAGTATCAGATGTCCAGCACAACGTTGTGTAGCCATGCCCTCGTGTCCAGAGGCTGGCTTCTGATGAGAGTGCTCTGTGTTGGTGGCAAGTGGTAATGATAATGTTCGGCAGTCTGCTGAGGCTCTGGTAAAACACACTTTGTGGCCGACAGTATGTAGAGCAGAGTGCATTGCCGGTGTGGTACTTTGATGTCACTTAACTCACTTTGGCATCAATCTGAGAATCCCATCGGCAAATGGGGTCTGTAACAATAGCGTGCCACTTGGACACAGGCCGGGGTCTGTTCAGCCTTGGTCGGGTCGACTGGAGGAGGCTGTCTGTTGCAAGAACTGGAAACATCCAATGATTCCAGTTTACAGCACCGTGTGTCCAGGTTTGTGCATCAGTATAGAGGTTTCATTTACTGGGGCTTCAGAATCAATTTTGTCACATCACAGGTTTACAAATGCAGGACGACAGGCACGAGCAGATTTTTTAATATTTATTCGCATAGAAAACAAGAAACACGAGGAGCACTGGACAATAACACTGGTAGCACCAGGTCCACACGAAGACTAACACAGGAGGGTCTCAAGCACAAGGAATGCATGAAGAAATATGGAGAATCATAACACCAAACTACTTTACAGAGTACAGACCAGTAAAGAATATTGGGAACAGGGGAGTACACAAGGCAACTGGACACAGCTGAACACATGATCACAATCAACACAACACAGTTCAGGAGTGCCAAACTGGTGTACTGAACTACTGACCATGGTATTACTTAACTGACCAGCGAACTGGCCTGACCCCCACAGAGAATCTAGGTTGTATTGTCAAGAGGAAGGTGTGAGACATGAGACTCAACAATACAAATGCATTTACGGCTGTTATCAAAGCTTCCATAACACCTCAATAGTGACAAAGTCTGATCACATCCATGCCACGCCCCATTGATGAAATTATTTGTTCAAAAGTAGCCCAGACCAAGTATTGACTGCATACAGTAATATACTTTTCAGATGGTCGACATTTCTCGTTTAAAAAAATCAATTTTTTAGTGGTCTCATAAAATATTCAAATTGGTTGAGATAGGCTTTTTTGATTTTCATGAGCTGTACTCCATAATCATCAAGATTAAAACAAAAAAGGGTTTTAAATACTTCAATTTATGCACAATTAATTGAGAATATATGAAAGTTTCACTTTTTGAATTATACTACGGAAGAAAATGAACTTTTACACAATATTCTAATTCATTGAGATGTAGCTGTAGAGGCAAATCAGTTCTGCTTGTTGAATGTTACAGTAGGTCAGCTCTCTGTTTCAATAGATCATTTGACTGATGTATTTCCGATAAATCCGCTATGTTTGCGATAGCGGAGCCTACGTGCGCTAGAGCGAGACAGGACAATTCCCTCCCAATCAGTAATGTGATCTATTATCGCATTACCCACACTGTACATAATTTGGTGTTCACATATTCAGAACGGGTAAGGTCTAGTCTTTTCAACAAAGCATGCCTCATCAAAGTTTGTAAGTTACTTGTATGAGAGAGGTGGTGGAGTGGAGTTAGCTGCTTTAGCAGTCAGTTTGAGGGTCCAATGGAGTTAGCTGGTTTAGTCAGAAGTCGGAAAGTTTTAATAATTTTCATTGGTTCAATATTGTTTTAACCAACACACAGACGTAAAGGGTGTTATAGCATTGGTTTAAAGGCGTAGTGAAACGGAAATGGTGGACATTTAATTTTGACGTTTCAGACAAGTAATACACTGTCTACTCTGGATGTTATCTTGAATGGGAATAAAAACGGAAGATTCAGATTCAGTAGCAGCTGTGTTGGACGGATGCGCAGATATGGGGAATTAAACGGGTGATGACCACGGATGTGGTCTAATAGTGTGAAAAACATTTCACTACGCCTTTAAGGGAAAGGGAAAAAACCCTGACATTTTTAGTTAGCTGGTTTCTGCCGGACAGCGATGATTATACTATTACTTACTTACGCCTGACACCCTTTCCAGGGTATAGGCCGTCAACAAGGGACCTCCAGAGTTCTCGGTCACTGGTGTTCTTTTCTATCTGCGACCAGGTGCCTCCATGCCTCTTGGTGTCTGCCTGGAGATCCCTCCGCCAGGTGTTGTTGGGCCGACCTCTGTTTCTCTTCCCCTGGGGGTTCCATGTCAGAGCCTGTCTGGTCGTGTTTGACACTGGCTTGCGTAGTGTGTGCCCGATCCATCTCCATCTTCTTTGTCCGATTTCATCTGCTGCTGGGAGTTGTTTGGTCTTCGTCCATAGGTCTATATTGCTGATCTTGTCTGGCCAGTGTATTTTCAGGATTCTTCTGAGACATTTATTGATGAAGGTTTGCACTTTATTTGTTGTGGTTTTTGTTCTCCATGTCTCTGCCCAATAGAGCAGGACTGATTTTACATTAGAGTTAAATATTCTTATTTTTGTTTGTTGTTGTATCTCTCTAGAGCTCCAGATGTTCTTGAGGAGTAGGAATGCTGTTCTTGCCTTGCCTATCCTGGCTTTCACATCTGCATCAGTACCACCCTGGTTGCTGATGATACTCCCCAAGTAGGTGAAGGACTGTACTTCTTCCAACGTGTTGTCCCCTAGAAGGATTGGCTCTGTGCTGGTGTTATTTATCTTCATGAGTTGAATTATACTATTAACTTATATATAAACTTGCATTGCCTTGCCTTACAAGTCTACAGTGGTACATGAACCAGTTCATAGATCGAAGGGACAGTGGTGACAGAGCAACAAGGGCAACTACCAGAGGGGACTGTGAAGTGCCAATCAGACGTAGTGTGTTTGGTAAAACAGTCTTCTCTGTTAGAGCCTCCCATCACTGGAACAGTCTCCCCACAGAAGTAAGAGAGACTTCCAACTATCTGACCTTCAAATTCAACCTGAAAAGGTGGCTAAAAACAATTCAAATCTGTAATCACGAGTAACTATCAGCACTAATTAGTATTCGGTGTCCTTTCTCACTTCACTTTGCAGTTGTTCTGTCCCCTGTACCATGTTGATCTGTATTGTATTGTGTATGGTCATGGTGTTGGGTGCCTGCACATATGCACACATGGCATCAACGCATGGTGTTGTGTGCAGGCACCACACACTTTGTCTTTCTTTTATCTGTATTGTACTGTGTTTTTGTATGGACGTGGTGTTGGGTGCTTGCACATATGCACACATGGCATCAACGCATGGTGTTGTGTGCAGGCACCCTACACTCTGTCTTTCTTTTATCATTCACTTTTTAAGAGCCTGCCCAGGGACTACATATGAAATTTAGCTTTGGCTAACTCTGGCCTATTTACATTGATGTGAAAACTGAGCTTTGTCCCTGTCAAAAAGAATAATAATAATAATAATAATAATTTAACTGACATTACAGGGAGATATATGGTATTGCAGCCTAACATATAGAGTAGCCATGCAGCAGCTACAAACGCATCAGTTTCCTCGTCGACTACCATCAGGTGTTTGCCTATATAATTTGGTGCCACATCTGCAGGGTAACGGAATGAAATGGGTCACCAAATGACATGTAACTGGGAGGAAAGCAGTATACAGTAGGTTTTGTGTCAGATGACTGTCTATGTGCTGAAGGCTACTTGGACAGAGTGAGTCAGAGTATAGTGGGCCAACCATGTCTCATGTCCTCAAGCGACCGCCATGTTCACTTAAAGCACCAATTCTCAATCTATCTTCATATAATTGGTCCTCACTAATGCTCATTATAAGATGGTACCATATGTGTCTATTTACTCTGTGTCTTTACTCTGTGTAAGTTTTACATATTCTATATAAAAACAATGTTTTGACATGCTATACTTTCCAAGAAGAGAATGTCTGCCGTTAAGTCTGCCGCTTACTTATTATGTGACGACATTTTGTATTGCCATGTGCTGTTCTTGCTTACTGTAAATCGGATTCGGATATCCGGATTAATACCACCCCTAAACAAATATCGACCAATCAGAAAAGGGGGTGGAGACTGATTACACCAATGAAGGACAAAGACTCTTATCTGACGGACGGACGGACGGACGGACGGACGAAAGAAGACAGGGATAGGACTGGAAAAAATAACTCAAAAGAAAGTTGCCTTTTACGGTGCCAGTTTATGCAGTGAACTGGTTAAAGAATTTAGCTCACTTATGCATGTGTAGTTGAAGCAGAATAGTCATTAGGCTAATCAGCACTAAACTAATTGGGAGTCATGGACCCTCCTATCTGCTAATTCTAACCCTACACCCCAGCCCATATCAGCCTGCAAATGGGAGAGAGACAGAGAGAGAGAGAGAGAGAGAGAGAGAGCATGAGGGAGAAAAGTGGAGGGAAAGAGTGGAAAATGAGAGTGAGGTAAAGAGAGGAAAAGGAGAGATGAGGCCTAATTAAGAGTGCTGGGATTTATGCAAATGAGACGGTGCTGATATGGTAATCAGAGCCTGCAGGCCCGTAACAGCCTGTGTGCTCTCTCTCTCTGTGTGTGTGTGTGTGTGTGTGTGTGTGTGTGTGTGTGTGTGTGTGTGTGTGTGTGTGTGTGTGTGTGTGTGTGTGTGTCTCTAACAGGCTGACAGCTGGCTGTGAGGAAGGTCAGAGCCAATCAGGCTCTTACTCTAATGCACACTGCCCTCTGGACACTGTACCATCAGCTCTCTCCCTCCCTCTATATCTCTCTCTCCCCTCCCTCTCTCTATCTCTCTTTTTCTCTCTCCCCCCTCCCTCGCTCTATCTCTCTCTCTCCCCTCTCTCTATCTCTCTCTCTCTCCTCCCTCTCTCTTGCCGTCCTATATCTCTCTCTACCTCTCCTCTTTCTCTCTGCCCCTCACTCTGTTTCTCTTTACTTTCTCTCTTTCGGACTCTCCCTCCTCCCTTTCTGTCTGTAAGTTCACTCTCCATGCCCTCACTTTCTTCTGCGCTCTCTCTCCCAGGGACAAATTAGCCATTGGGCCAGTGGGGCCGTGGCCCAGGGGCCCTTGGCTCTCAGGGCCCCTTTGGGGAAATTGGACCGTCAGGTACTGGGTTTGACACCCTGAAAAGGGCTCCTGGGACCCTTCATTAGCTGTTGATTTTGTTAAAGTTAGGTTAAAAATATGATAAAAACACGGAAAAACACGAAAATGACCCTGCAAATATTACCGGCCCAGGGGCCCTCGTGGGGGTTAATCCGTCCCTGCTCTCGCCCTCCTATCTCTCTCTCTCTCTCTCTCTCTCGCTGTGCTTTCCTTTTCCTCACGTGCCCTCCAGTGCTGTCTCTATACTGTAACCCCCCGTCCATCTTACTGGCTGTCTGTCTCTGTATATGTGATATGATGCATTTTGGCATTGCACTTATAGACACATTCACACACACATACGCACGTGCACACGCACACACGCACACACACACACACACACACACACACACACACACACACGCAACAATAATGAATGGAACCCCCTCAAGGACCCACTTTGAGAAGAACTGTTCTATAATTCATTCAAACACAACAGCAATTACTTAATGGATGGATCGATAGATAGATAGCACACACTTATACGCTGTGTCTGTCGGAAGAAACTACAAAATCTCAGAAAACAGCCGATAAAAAAAAGTTGTATACAGTGGGCATTAATACGAAAATAAGCGAGTATTAAATACTTTTTAGAACTTTTCCGGCTCGACCATGTGTAACTATGCCACATGGCCTTGGAAACCAGGTGGTTACTGAGCCATGGAACCAGGAACCTATTTCCTGTTTCCATAGCATGAGGCAGCATGGTAGGACTCTAAGGGCCGATTCATACTCCTATTTTACCACTTTTTCGGCGCTGTAGGGCCGAAATGATTTTGGCTCGTCGACTTTAGGACGGTATACCCACCCCCCCCGAACCTCAAATGACGTCAAATTGTAGGCTCTACAGCGCCGAACCGATTTTATTCGGCTCTAAAATAGGAGTATGACTATGAATCGGCCCTAACCCTTGATGCTGAGTGCCACTCAGGGTACAATAGTCTTTGGTATGACTCGGGCAGACCTCCCAGTCACTCAGGGTACAATAGTCTTTGGTATGACTCGGGCAGACCTCCCAGTCACTCAGGGTACAATAGTCTTTGGTATGACTCGGGCAGACCTCCCAGTCACTCAGGGTACAATAGTCTTTGGTATGACTCGGGCAGACCTCCCAGACACTATAATCACAAGGCTATACTGAGCTGGTAATAGAAATTCAAAAAAGGGGTTAATTAAAAAGTTTAAAGCTCAATATTTGCATAGCAATTGTGAGTGCTTGTTCAGTTATAAGGGATCTCTTCAACTCTTTAGTAGACAGAAAATACATCTTCAGGTCAGGATAACATTGTGTACATGTACAATTGGAAGAGAGAAAGATCCTTCATCAGTTTAAAATTCATAAGGTTCCATTTTGTCTACTAATATGTATTGTTTCATCACTTCCAATTAACTTTATTGAGTTTATTAGTATACCTGTTAGCTAAATTTACTGGGGCCCATAAAATAAATACATGACAGTAAACGAGACAATTACAAACCAGTTACATAATGATGTCAATATGCTTCCTTACAGACAATATCTTATAACACTATACTGATCTCCTTCTTAATTTAATTTGTTCACTATATGTATCCTAAATGTCTTACCTAAAGAGCTGGAGAGACGAGGAGAACTGCGTTACTGAACAAACATTCAAGCTGTGTTTGTTATCGGAATATAGACCTATATTTAACAAATAGTTTAACCAAAAAAAATATATAACACTTACTCAAAACCCCTTAGTAAACAACGTCCCTGA
>NC_137880.1:20837137-20984637 GCF_963924005.1 Protomyctophum bolini
TCAGAGGCAGGAGATGAAGTAAGGAAGCAGGCACAGAAAGAGGGAGAGAGAGGGAGAGCGAGATTTGTTCATTTGCATCCAATCCAACCTGATTTTACTGTTGTCCATGTTCTAGGCATATTAAATATATTTTGACATTTTTCTTTTCACTAAAAGTCATCATATATTTAAAAAGTTTATAACAAACATACAGGTATTCTAGGTAGCCCACCCCTCCACGCTTCTCCCACTCTGTCGCTATTGCTGCCAGCCTAGAACAAAACACACTGATTGGCAATCACTGATTGGCACCGAAGTCTGACGTCAATATCGGTAGGGCCTATCCAACAATCAGAGATAGACTACTCATGCGCCGACAGGAATAACATGGATAATTATAGGTTTTTTACAGCTGAAAGAGTTTAATTTTCCCGAGCGAGGGATTTTTCCTAATAAAAAGAGCATGCTAGTGCCACGGTTGTGTAGCCATTTAAAAAAATAAAGTATTTGTTTAACAAAGTTTCACTTATTAAATACAATTTTGAAATTGCTCTACTTTCAAATGGGTTATTGCATTGTTAAGCCTGCAACTGTAATAAATAATTTAAATAGATATTCTCCTTAATAATAAACAATATATGTGAAGTGATATACTGTAGTTAAGGCGATGACTGAGGCAACAGGTTGAACAACAAAGCCAGCCTAGCTGTTTCCATGAATGTCAAGGTACGTGAGTGCGCATGTGTGTCCGCAACTGGACATCAAGTCACCTTTCGCCCAATGTGGGCCTCACTCCGAAATACATTTGACACCCCTCGTATTCAATTTTCTTTTGTGTAATAAGAACTTTTTTCCACAAAACATTTTAATCTCTATAAATTGAATAAGCCCTCTGGGCTTTTTGTGTTATCCTTTTAGCACCATTGTATAATCGTACCACTGTAGCTATACTATTTGCAAACTGTTAATAAAGTATTCAATCAATCAATCAATGAAACCATTGTGATAACTTGTATGTTGTGTGGGTAATTCAATAAGACGAGTTTCTTGAAGAGTAGACGTTTATGTTCCGAATAAGAATAATGTGGCAAGTTACAGATCAGGATCACAACATGTTCTGGCGGGCTCAGTATCAAGAAAGAGCCAGGAAGCTAGCACAGCACCCTGGGAAAGCTGTCTGTTCTAGGCATTACTAGTCAACCTATAGACTCAATCAAAACAGATCAATATAACACAGACATGAATAATCATGAAGCAAATATGATTTGAGTCATATCATTACAACCATCAGGGCTGCAGCATCACAATTTCACAGAGGGGTCACCAAATAATTTGGAGGGGTTGCAAGATCCACGAAATGTTCCTGAATACGATTGGCCTCCCCCCACCGACCAGCACTCACAGTAAAGTTGTTTCTGACCTGAATACTTCAACTCAACGTAATGGTGTGCGTTTTAACAATACAGTTGGGTTTCTCTTCTTTTAAACTTTTGAGTGCCTCAATCAACAGTTTTTTCCTCAACTAATGGTACTTGCCTCAAGTGAAACATTAGTCTAGAAACTATGTCGTTTTTGGCAACAGTCACACTTACTGTATTTCCTGTGTCATAAACTGTGATACAGTAAGGGGAGACAGGGTGCATGAGCTTTACAGTGCCTAATCAACCCCTAGGAGAGCCCTGGCACTACACCAAATCAAATGGCCCCATGCACGCGCGTTTTGCAAGTGATTCACGTGCGTGAAACACAAGTTACAATTTGCGCGCCCAGTGAACGAACATGCGTGCGCTCAGTGCCCCACCAGCACTATCGCCGCTGCTCCCGCATAGAGTTATTATCTGCTAGATCTGCTATTTTTGAGTCTCCTTCCACCGAGTGGTTAAGAAACTGTTGGACGACCAAAAACATTAGCTGTGTTGCATTACAAATCGGTGACCTATGAATACGGTTTTGACGGAAGCAACAGCTGTAAATAGGTATAGTCTCGTATGGGGCCCTGTAAACTGTGGGCCCTGGCGCTTAAACTCCAGTAAATTCCATTGTTAATCCGGGCCAAGCCCAGCTTGAGAATTGTATTTGCGCACTTTCTGAGTTACAGATCAGTAACTAACTTCTCAAGCACCACTGGGGGCCCCCGCACCCCACTTTGAAAACCATTCCTCTACAGTTTACTCAACATCACCACAAAATGCAAAGCCAACTTCTATCACAGGACCATTTTGAATGAACACAGAAGACAGCCTACTTCTGTGTGAAATCAGGCGACACGTGGCCACCTCTTACACAAGCTCTTTATTAGTGTTCATTTTTAATTTCCCAACACCTGACAGTTCAATTTCGTTTGATGTTCCCAAACAGCATGTATACGCGCCTACGCACTATAGTTATAATTGTCAACGTTATTGTGTCATCCCACGTGCAACGCAACGCAGTTCCACTTAATTGCAACACAGTCCCTTCTCTCATCATTGCCTCTCTCTATTGTCCTTGGCTACTTCAAAGTACTGTAAAGATACACCCCTCTCTCCTCCACCTGTGGTTGCTCCATACAAGGCCCCCTCTGTTCGTGCTAAACTAAATATCTTTGCAGAAAATATAATAACCGATCTATAAGCTATTGCAACACATTGCATTGTGAGCTTGTATTTTCGACAAATGTAGCCCCAGGGATGCTGTGGTTCAAGTCATATCGGCCGATATCGAATTTATCGATTCTGATACCGATATATTACATTATTATTTATATTGAACTCATTGCTGATTTTGTATTTCTGGTGAAAGTAGATGGTAAACCCCCCTCCCCACTAACAGTTGTCTTAAAGAGACAGAGACAGGCAGACTGGCTGTACAACAATCCATTATTACTGCATCATCATATCAGTGATTTTGAGATCGGTTCACTCTCTACACCGATATGGTATTTGTATGGCCAATATGGCAGATTTATATATATAAACTATGCACAGACATGTCCAACAATGAGTACATCATCACTGTTCCTTTGAACAAACAGTGGGTGACAACAATCACAGATAAATAGAGAGGCGTGTCATGGACAATACACACGGTCTGTCTGTGTGTGTGTGTGTGTGTGTGTGTGTGTGTGTGTGTGTGTGTTGGAATGGTGTGGTGTGGTGCTGGGTAGAGGAGGTTGTGCCCCCCGGATCTTAGCCGGGAGTGCAGTGCATTGTGGGTGATGAAGTGGTGTTGGGGCTCACTGCAGAACACACACACACACGCACACACACACACCAAAATACTTTCCTACGCTAAGATATTGTTGCTGAATAATTCAATGATTTTTATCAAGTCAAAGCACAACAAATTACTTAATTATACTAATCTGTGCGAAAGAAAGTCACAGATAGAAGCTTGTATGTATGTGTGTGTGTGTGTGTGTGTGTGTGTGTGTGTGTGTGTGTGTGGATTGACAGCAGCCTATGGGCTCCAACACCGAAACGCTGATCTGGAATTTCACAACCTTATCTTGAAAGCCCCAGGACACACACACGCATGCACGTGCACACGCACGCTCACGCTCATGCACGCATGGCCCAAGAAGCCACCGGCGATCTACAGTACCCTACCTACAGTCTGTAGATTTGCATATGCAGTCAGATGGAATTCATATCAGCACGCAAGTGCGACAACGACATGCACGCACTCACGCACGCACGCACGCACGCCGCCTATGAATGTTATGTCCATCAAACCCAACGATGGCATCCTCTTACGTCTCTTAGTCTAGATCAGTGGTTCCCAAACTCTTTCATGCATGTCAAGGACCCCCAAATTGACACTAATTAGCCAATTTGGTTCCATTTGTAAACTCTCAGAGTTACAGACCCATAAAGGTCCATTTTGTTCCAAACTATCATTTAGCTGGGGACCCCCTGGAACTCCCTCAAGGACCCCTGGGGGTCCCCGGACCCCACTTTGGAAACCACTGAACTAGATGGCCTGGAACAGCATGTTGAATTGCAGGTGGAGCATGCGTTGGTTAATTATAATAGTACTACTACTGACAATCAAAGGTGTGTTACTTGAGTCTTCTGGCAGTCCTCTCCTCCAGCCTGCTGGTTCCTTCTAGGCAGCGCTGCCGCCAGGAGTCGCCATCAGAAACAGCAACCTTGAGGTCCTCCTCCTATAGTGGGGATTTTGACATGTTGACGTAGTTTCGGTCACAGAGCCCTGTTTTGCAGTTCTTAATTACTGGCAGTTCTTATTGCATAACTTAAGACGTGGAGGCGTTTTGTGTCTCTTGGCAAATATAGCTGTTCAGCCGAACTTAGCTGGCACATTCAATATAGGAGCTGCGTGTTCACAGTGCCAAAGGCCTGTAGTGAGGTCAATAAAGGCCATGAAGAGGTCCTGGCACTGTTCTCAGTACTTTTACATGCAAGCATGCACGCACACACGCACGCACATTCACACACACACACACACACACACACACACACACACACACGGGTGAAAACATAACCTCCACATCTGCCTTTGGCCGGGCAAAGATAATAAGGCCACATACTAGCCTCAGTGTGTTTTGTGGAGGGAGTTGAGGGCATGTGGCCTAATTTGATGTAACACATTGTGAGCTTGTATAGTGACACCGTTGTATGATGGAACATAAATTAAGCATGATTCACAAGACCCCAGCATTGTAAAACAAAAATAGGCCATTGTTTGTTTTTATTTTTATAATGAATAGAGGACAGGGAGAGAGAGAGAGCGAGAGAGGATGGCACGCAACAAGGGTCATGAGCTGATGTAAAAAATGCATGGCATTCTGAGCGTGAGCCGTGGTCCACTGTGCCACCAGGGCACACACAGGAACAGTACAGTACATATTTGATGGAGGCCATGAACAGTTTTATGGAAAACAGCTGTATTGAATCTCTCTCTCTCTCTCTCTCTCTCTCTCTCATTTTTTTTATTTTACTTTGCACCTCATGAATGAAATCTAACTGCACTGCTCCGGGCTTCTCTCTCTCTCTCTCTCTCTCTCTCTCTCTGTCTCTCTCTGTCTCTCCTCGCTCTCTCTCTCTCTCTTTGAAACCTTGCGTGCTGTGCCGTCAATTACAGTACGACTTCTCTCTTTTTTTGGCAACAAACACACCATTAATTGAAACATTTAATTAGCATTAAAACCAGCAGTAATTAACACCTTTTCTCCAGCGAACTCTGAGCTCAGCTCAAATTCTATTAAGGATTTAAGCTGCTCTCTCTCTTTCTGCACTCGGCACCACCACAGTGTGTGTGTGTGTGTGTGTGTGTGTGTGTGTGTGTGTGTGTCAGTGTGTGCTCCCATGTGTGAGCGTGCACGTGCGTGCGTGTGTGTGCGTGTGTTCTGAGGCCTCAGGTAAGAAGCCTCCGTGAGGACTCAAGCACCAAGGCCAAGCCTGCTGGGCGCCCAGGGGAGACAGGGGAAGAAAGGAGGACGGGGGGGGGGGGAGGACGGGGGGACGGGGGGGGGGCAAGGGCAGAGATGGAAGAGGAGGGAGAATTTGAAAGAGGGACAAGGAGAGATATTAACCACCACCCCAGCATCCGTATTCTGGGGAAATCTTTCGCAGAACATATAGCAGGTTGACAATAAGCTCACAGGCTATATATTCTCAACGAATATATTTAATGTAGAGCGAAAACAGAAAAGACACTGACCCTGAGGGACTCCGCTCAACAACGTATGGGGTATAAGACAAGTATAGTTTGAGAGTGAGAGATAATGTAGGCATGTACGGATTCACTCAACTCACCATACGATTTCAACCACGATATACTGTCTATAGGTTCACAATACGATTTCTGACGATTCTTTAAACAAAATGTTTTTTTCCCAGACAAATAACAATTTTATTGTTTCTCTTATTTGTTGTTATATATATATATTTTTGAAGCCCCTCCTATATTCAGCTATAGTGTACAGTAGATCTTTGTCCGAACACAAACATTAAATGCCATTGACAAAGTATGGAGAATTTATGTAGACGAGCAAATTGGCATTCGCACTACACAAAGCGGCCTTCACTTCACACGGGTGTGTTTTTTTACAATGTTTACCCATTTTCTTTTATCCTCTTCAATTCAGTAGCAAACGACTGAAAACACAGTGTGTGTGTGTGTGTGTGTGTGTGTGTGTGTGTGTGTGTGTGTGTGTGTGTGTGTGTGTGTGTGTGGGGGTTCGGGGTGGAAGTGTGTGCTGTATGTGTGTGCAGTCTTAATTAAAGTGTTCATTTAACTCTGACAGTGTGAGTGTGTGTGTGTGTGTGTGTGTGTGTGTGTGTACATTTGTGTGTCCTTGCTACTTTGTTGTGTGCTGGTGGGTCTGCTCTGGTGCGCGGTGACTGTGAGGCCTACCAGGAGCTGAGGCAGGGGGCTGGATTAGCACCGTGTGCCAGGGCTGGGGGGCAGGATTAGCGGCACCGGCCTGCCGCCTGATGCCGCTGCGCCAACACTAATGGCATTATTAATAGGCAGCTAAAAAATTCATTAAAAAATCCATTAAAAATAAATGTGTTTTACATAAGACTTTGCCCCAGGTAGAGAGAGGAGAACAGGGGGAGAGAAGGGGAGCCGAGAGGAGAGGAGAGGAGAGGAGAGGAGAGGAGAGGAGAGGAGAGGAGAGGAGAGGAGAGGAGAGGAGAGGAGAGGAGAGGAGAGAAAAAGGTTGTTGGTTGTTGTCTTTACGGGTGAACAGAATCAGTTCAATCAACAGAGGAAGGGAGGGTGAAACACTTTGTCTGAACCAGGGTGCCATTTGTAAACAAAAACAGAGGGGGAGACATTTCCTCAACCACAACCCTGCAACAAAATCGACAACACATCACGGTGTGGCGGATTGTGGGCTTGTAACTATTTCCGCTATTTTAGAATTTAAGATGTGTGCGTCGACCTCCATGTATCTTGAGAACCTTCAACAGATCAACTTCAAACTTGAAGAAGACCAAAACCAACAATAAAACCAAGACCAAGACTGTACGCACAACTGAATTGTAACATTGTAAAATAAGAAAACACATTTTACAGTGATACACTGCTTAACACAAGTTATTTTGCACACTGCCTTCCAGTGGTTTATAAGTACATTTACTCACAACATTTTGAGGTACTTTTACTTTACTGGAGTATTTCCAATTTGGCAATTTCCAATACATTTACTTCTACTCCACTACATCTCAAATCCAAATATTGTACTTTTACTCCATCACATTGTGAGCTTGTAGATCTGCTATTTTAAACTTGAAACAGAACATTCTGCATAATTTATACTTTTACTTAAGTAAAACAAATTGTTGAGTACTTTTTCCACCATTGCTGTCTTCACTTACAACATGATTATTGTCTCTGTCAACTGACCTTCATCAGGTGTACACCGCTGAAAGAAGATGTCTACTCTGGATAGAAAATAATATTGAGTTGTCTAAACACACAACTCATTCATAAGTTCAGGGTGTCAATTACACAATGAAGAATGTGAGTACATACATCGCCATGAATTTCAAGTCAAGTCAACCAGTGCAGTGCATGGCCATGTCTGCTTATTATAAGTGACATCAGGCTAGTTTTGCTGTGTTGCTTGGTAATTGCAGAGTGTTTTGGGCTTGTTTCTAAAGTGTATATAGTTGCTTATTTGGACTTGCTACCTAGTGATGTTTTAACCAGTTGTTCCCACCTTTATGTCAAGACATATGGAGTTGAGAACAAATGTTGTCTGAAAGTATACTCACATTATACTGTATAGATGTGTGCTATTGTACAGCAATTCAATGCAGTGCAATAGTACAGTATAAGCACAATGTGGACATAATGTGTAGCAAATGTTTCTGATGGATCAGGCTTGGTTCTCAGAGCAGTAAGTTACAATTAAATAAATCATTGGCTCAGTGTTAATATGAAGACTGTCATGCCTACTAACAGTCTGCCATGTAATGGGATCAATTTATGGTATAGATGCAAAGCATGCACATATGCCTTGCCTTTGTGCCAGTGTGGCAAAATGTCGTATGGTTAAGCCTCTAAAACAAACCAGATTAAACAATCAACAAAGGATACAAATCATTGTGGACGCATTTGACTCTCAATGATGGCATATTAGACTATAGGCATAGACATACACTCACTGATGAACTGTTTTTAGTCACTCACAAATACACCCCCCCCCCCCCCCCCGCCCCCAAAAAATCTGTAAATTGTAAATCTGCTTCTTTCCTTGCAAGATTCATATATGAATCAAGTTATACGTTGATAAATCTACAGCAATAGCACAAAGACATTGGGGCATTATACTGTAGCATTTTGAAAGAAGCTGAATGTAGTTTGATTACAATGAAAATGTTATGTGTTAAGTAAACAACAAATACCAGTTTGGCATTAGTGTTTGGCAAAATGTTCCATTCCAAGCACACTTGACTAAATTTGATCCTGTACCATGGCAGTTAAATTGATTAGCCTTTTCAAATAAATCAAAATGGTTGGGGATTGTGTACACACTTTACTTGTGGGAGAGAGAGAGGGGATGGGTTAAGAGTGAGGGCATTATATCTGCCTTGGGGACATTTAACCAAATCAGATTAACAGCAATAGCTGCCTCTACACACACACACACACACACACACACACACACACACACACACACACACACACACACACACACACACACACACACACACACACACACACACACACACACACACACACACACACACACACACACACACACACACACACACACACACACACACACACACACACAGCAACCGTAAAGTTACACAACCTCATAAAGTGTCCACACAGGGCTGCCATATAGCCTGAGGTGCAGGAGTCAGATGGGACTCTGGTAATTGTTAGCATACTAACTCACTGACATATATCAACTCTCTCTCTCTCACGCAGACACGCGCACACGCGTACGCACGCAGCCACGCACGCATAAAAAAAACCACACAGATACATGGGCAAATATACAAATGTATACTCGCCAATAATGGAATTTGAATGAACACATTGAACAGCCAATATGAAATGGATTTCATAGTCATCACATTCATACACTCCTGTCCAATCTGTGTCCTCTCTCAAACCATCCCGCTCAGAGAAACACCGCCGTGATATACTTATCAGGAAGCGGCTGCATACATTCACAAATATATCATATCAATGGATGTAGTGCCTGTCCTTTTAAATTACATTCATCAGCTTAACACCTTGTCTTTCCAGTGTCACGGATGCCGTGCTGTCAGATTCTAGTGTCTTGTTTTATTCGTTTGGCTGACAGTGTGAGATAGAGGCTTGTTGTGGTTTCATGTACTGCAAACCAGACGATTATATTATAACTCAGTGGTTTTCAACCAGTGGTCCAGGGGTTCCAGGTGGTCCCTGAGGGGGTTCCAGGTGGTCCCCAGCTAAATGATGGAGAGTTGGTAATCAAATAGACCCTTATTTAACTCTTGAGAGTGTAAAATGAAACCAAATGGATTTGGTTTCATTTTACACACAATAGAGAATGTAGAAGAATTGTTATTTTGATCGTTTGCTTTTTACGGTTGCTTGTTATCTCTCCTAATGTTACCATACAACATGGAATTGTGGATAACAAAATGTTATCCAACGAACAAACTATTCTTTAGTTTTAGGTCTGACTAAGTCTCTGAGAGGCTATGGGCCGATTCATACTCCTATTTTACCGCTGTTTCGGCGCTATAGTGCCGAAATGATTTCGGCTCGTCAGAAAATTTCAGTAGCACCGAAGAGCTGACTTTAGGACGGTACCCGCCCCCCTGAACCTCAAATGACGTCAAATTGTAGGCTCTACAGCGCCGAACCGACTTTTATTCGGCTCTAAAATAGGAGTATGAATCGGCCCTAAATCTCATCAAATGGTGGGCCGTGGCTCAGCGGTACAGGCACCTATAGCTAAACGATCCCGATGGTCTTTACTGCATGAGTGCATGTCACTCCCCCATCTCCTGTCAGCCTACTGTCTGTCCCTCTATAAAAAATATAAAATAAAGGCAAAAGCCGCAAAAAAAAGAAATGGTGGTCCGGGGCTCAAATGCCCCAAAAAAGAATGGAGCCTTAATTGCCCTTGATATGAAAAATGTTGAAAACCACTGTTATAGATGACAGCTACCGAACTTCACATGTACTGCTACAGTATGTACTCATTACCCAACTAATGCAACTGCTCATACAAGTTAAGCTAGTAGCACACTGCAAGATACGTCTCGTTACAGGTTATAAGTTCTGTGGAGAGTGGAGACGCCAGAATTGTGTTTAACGTTATACACTTAGGCCACTGCATACAGTGCTGGAACTGTGGTTTTGCCATCCAATGCGATTGTGACAATAAACCAGCACCTTGAACTTCTGATCAATCACACATGATGTATCATGAGACGTGTGTAAAAGCATGTGTGTGATCAGTTGTTCTCAAACATTTTTATGTCAAGGATCCCCAAATGAATACAAAAATATATATATACACCGGTATATTTTTTATATGAGCCAGGCTTTACAAGTGTGAGTATCTATTGACAAACGTGCAGTTTCACTCTGCCTCCACACGCCCTGGAACACAGGATAAAATCTGACTGTCCCCCCAGGCCAGGGTTGTCAAAGTATGATTCTGCACGGATGTTTGGCTCGTTAGAAAACCAAGCAGTGGCGAAACAAACTTTGGCAAGGCAGGGCTTTTGTTTGTTTCTCCACAATTACATGTATTTAGTTTTTATATGATCTCGCTGATAGTTCAATCTAGACCCATAGGTACATTTATTCATAGTCATACACACTTATTTTATATTTCTGTATGGGTTGCTATATTTCCACCTACAGTATGTGCACTGCAGTGGGCTCCATTGTACGCCATTCTTTATCCGCAAGTAATAAACATTTTCCGTGAATTACACATTTAGGAGCTTCCACTATGCGTAAACGTTATCTTACGGCCACACAACCCCCTATTCATTTTGCCACACTCTCCCGCCTCCGACACACGTCACTACGGACACACACACTCTCCCGCCTCCGACACACGTCACTACAGACACACACACTCTCCCGCCTCCGACACACGTCACTACGGACACAGACACTCCCCCGCCTCCGACACACGTCACAACGGACACACACACTCCCCCGCCTCCGACACACGTCACTACGGACACACACACACTCTCCCGCCTCCGACACACGTCACTACGGACACACACACACTCCCCCGCCTCCGACACACGTCACTACGGACACACACACTCCCCCGCCTCCGACACACGTCACTACGGACACACACACTCCCCCGCCTCCGACACACGTCACTACGGACACACGTCACTACGGACACACGTCACTACGGACACACACACTCTCCCGCCTCCGACACACGTCACTACGGACACACACACTCCCCCGCCTCCGACACACGTCACTACAGACACACACACTCCCCCGCCCCCGACACACGTCACTACGGACACACACACTCCCCCGCCTCCGACACACGTCACTACGGACACACGTCACTACGGACACACGTCACTACGGACACACACACTCTCCCGCCTCCGACACACGTCACTACGGACACACACACTCTCCCGCCTCCGACACACGTCACTACGGACACACGTCACTACGGACACACACACTCCCCCGCCTCCGACACACGTCACTACGGACACACACACACTCCCCCGCCTCCGACACACGTCACTACGGACGCACACACTCTCCCGCCTCCGACACACGTCACTACGGACACACACACTCCCCCGTCTCCGACACACGTCACTACGGACGCACACACTCTCCCACCTCCGACACACGTCACTACGGACACACACACTCCCCCGCCTCTGACACACGTCACTACGGACACACACACTCCCCCGTCTCCGACACACGTCACTACGGACACACGTCACTACGGACACACACACTCCCCCGCCTCCGACACACGTCACTAAGGACACACACACTCCCCCGCCTCCGACACACGTCACTACAGACGCACACTTGATGACAACGACGGTGTGAACAACAGATATATACAAAGGGACAAATATGCTGTGATCTTTGCATCTTTGCATATGCCTCGTGTGTTACGTGACATTAGGCCTAAGGTATGAAGCAGGGAGTTGACCCAGAAGTATGCATGCAGTATAGGCGATGAGTTCGACCCGGTAGTTGAATGCTGATTAGAATGTTAAACTTGAAGATGCAACTGACAGGCAGGCCATGCATGCACGCCAACATCTCTTGTTCTACATCTCTCCATCGTCGAGATATGAGGCTAATGTTGACTTTTACCTTGACTGCAACCTTGACCTTTGACCGTGTTTCAACCTAAATGTTAATGATCTCTTCAGGGTAGCCTATAGTGATCATTTATGCCAAGTCTCATTAAATCGCAGCCGTCTGTTCTCGAGTTATCTTGCTCAGTCTCTGGTTCACACGCTCAGACAGAGGAGTGATTATGCCACGCACTGCATATGAGGGCAGGGTTAAAAACGACCAATAACAGCAGAGTGTCACTACTTATAACAGATTATGATTATGAAAGAGTCAAAATAGTGGAAAAAGTTGGCTTGGAGTGAAAATCCAAGTTGTTTTTGCTTTTAACACCTATTCAATGTCGATTTTGTGATGAGAACAGAAAGGAAAGCTAGACGGGATAAGAGTGAGAGAAAGTGATAGTTCAGGGAGGAAGACGAAGTGGAGCGGGGTAAGAGGGCTGAGGAAGGCGAGCGCAGGGTAAAGCGGCCCCCGCTGCGTGCTGGAAGAGACAGCAGTAAGTCAGCAACATTCATACTCAAAAAGCAAACATCAAACATCTCCGAGACACTTTGATCTCGCCGGCGCCACAGGAAGCCGGCATCTTTGGAAAATCCTCCAAATGTAAATTAATTTACTACTGAACGAGGCCCTGTGGCGGTGGCGTGCGCCCCCGAACAACACACCCAGACATCTGAGGGTTAAACCCCCCCCCCACAAACACACACACAAATTCCGCTTCTCAGCAGCCCTTAAGAGAGTTTCGCCTGATTTATACGTGGCTGCGCCCCATGTCGTGTAATAGCCGATGTACAAGCTCACAGCGTGCTGCAGCATGATGCGTTGTGAGCCTGTAGATCAGATATTGAAGGTGCGCGACACTGGCGTGTAGCTAAGCATAACTCATCCTTTCACCGTTGTCTGAGTGAGTCTTCAATTCAAGAGCCCTAATATGCATGACCGAATCACACAGTCTTCCCCCGCAGATTACTGAAGGTGACAGGAATCTGTTTGTGTAAGCAGTAAGCACCCATGGATTCCCATTACCAGTGTTAAGGTAGAGATTGTTTTAAGTCTCGCCTCCAACAGAGGCACCTATTATAGCTTGCCAACACATTTCCCTAGCGGTCAGCAAATCATGTGACAATAGAAACGTTTTCATTAAAGAAGCAAGGGATGGTAGTTGGGTTCAAAGCTGCTGACTTCTAAAGAATAAAATATATGCATATTTATTATAAAATGACAGATGAATGGTTTTTTTTACTCATATTTACCCCGGTTAGAATGAAATGAGCAAACGAGCTCTATAGCAACAACACCCTGCGTGCAGAATCAAGATTTGTATTGTTACACACGTGCACTAAAATGTTGGTTTTGATTCCTCAACATTGTAACAACAATAACAAAGAAAAGAAAATACCAACAACAGAAAGAAGCAATAGCTAAATTAATCATAGTACAATTTGAGGTCCTGTGAGCACCGTTCCTCCTGAGCACCGTTCCTCCTGAGCACCGTTCCCATTTAGAAATATAATCTATAAGTGTATGTGCATATTGTGTAGAATACGTCGTGTGTGTATAAATATCCATTTTGAATATAATAATAATAATGATAATATAGTGTTTAATAATAATTATGCATAACAAAAAGAAAAGAAAATCACCAAACCTTCCAAAGTATTTATCTTACAGTGAGTATACATATTAGGCCCACCAGTCTTTGACTTGGGGAATTTCAGAGTAGCAGAGTTCAGAGTTCAGGTGTGAGGTTATGCTTGGCTGACAGACACGGTTTGCTTTGCCCTGTCAGTGTACAATAGCTGCAGTCATTGGCGTCTGTCTCTCCCTCTCCCTCTCTCTCTCCCTCTTTCCTATACATTTCCTTCAGAAAACACACACACACACACACACACATGTGCACGCACATGCACACACGCGCGCACACACACACACACACACACACACACACACACACACACACACATGCACGACATGGCCCTCCCGTGTCCCTCCAACCTGCCTGCAGGTCCTATAATCTTTTTACAATGTGTTGAAACAGAGCAATAAATCTGTTAGCTTACAATCTAATTTCCCTGGCCTTTTCCAGAAATCCTCATAAACTTTTCGCGCCCCCATTAACGGCCCTATCGAATCAAAGCGCTTAATCTGCTTCCAGGTGAGGGGTCAGAAAATGAATGCTTTGAGATCCATCACGCTGACGGGAGCAGAGACAACTGGGCGAGGGAGCGCGCTGGGGAAAAGGGCAGCGTCTCTCCCTCATAGGTCAATAGCAGCCAAGAGAGTCAGTCATTCACTTTTCCCTCACAGCCGCTTTCATTTTCCATTTAATATGGACATCCAATTAATGTGAGCGTGTCTGGGACGACACGAAGCCTCGTGAATTATGGGCCATCATCCCCCCAGTTATGGCTCTGGCGGAGAGGAGAGGAGAGGAGAGGAGAGGAGAGGAGAGGAAGAAGGGTGATAAGTTTACATGAATGGAAAGTGCATGGCAATAGGAGAAGAAGAAAGGGGAACAGCAATGGAGAGGGACTGAAAGAAGATAGCAAGAGTGGGGTGAAGGCAGGAGGGATCATGAGAAGGGGAAAGGAGGAGAGGAGAGGAGAGGAGAGGAGAGGAGAGGAGAGGAGAGGAGAGGAGAGGAGAGGAGAGGAGAGTGATGCATCAGGGCCCTTCTGGAATTAGGGCTAATTGATTGGTTGTTGGGGCAATGATGGCCACCTCACAGACTGTCTCTTATTGGCTGCTGGGAGGAAAAAACAGATTAGATTGCACATCCACAGACACCTGGGCTGTGTGTGTGTGTGTGTGTGTGTGTGTGTGTGTGTGTGTGTGTGTGTGTGTGTGTGTGTGTGTGTGTGTGTGTGCATGCGCTTTCCAAACAGCATTACAGCACGGCCTGTGATATTAAACCAGGACACCAGCACCTTATTGTGGCGGAAACAGGGATTTGTCATTGTACCTCATTATCCAATTAACACCTAGTGGGCCCCAGGGCGACACACACACACACACACACACACACACACACACACACACACACACACACACACACACACACACACACACACACTAATCTCACTCACACACACACACACACACACACACACACACACACACACACGGGGGGGGGGGGGGGGGGTCTTCTGAGTGTCTACTGTGTGTGTCATGTGTAGTTAAAAAGTAGTTAAAAAGAAGAAAATGTCCTATAAAACTTTGAGTTTTGCTTCAAGCAGTTGCTATGACGTGTAATATTTGTGGATTTTTCCCCCCCTTTTTTCCTTTTCTTGCCATTTGAGAGTATACGCAAACCTGACTTGCAATGCGGAAGCAGCCGTTAGGTTTTTTCTTTTTGTTATGTAAACCTTGAGCGGTGGCTATGGGCACACTGAAAGGAAAAGGTAAGGGAGTCAAGTGAGGAAACAGAAACGGCAATAGTTTAAAAACAATTGAATGGAAGTCACAGACTCTATAAATGTGAGCCATATGTGGTCATTTCCTGTGTCTGCTCCTTTAACATCACAAGAACAGTATAAGACGAACTGTTGCTGACCTCTCTCTCTCTCTCTCTCTCTCTCTCTGCCCTCACAATGCATACCCATACACATGGATGCACACAAAGAAATGTTGACTTTCATTCATTCAACACTTGATCCAGATTCCAGACCAATGACAGATGGCAGATGACAGATGACAGCTACATTCTTATATGACCTTCTTTCACAACCTGGTCGCAGACAAATCTGACAAACTCTGAAACCTATACAGTCACTTTACAAACAGACATTAAAAACACTTAAGCCCAATAGTTATCACCATAACTAATAATAGTTATGCCACATAGTTTAAAAGTACAATTTATTTAATTTTGATAGCTTTAAACATTTTGTCTCATAAGGTTGAACTGAGCATGTTTGGACTGTTGCAGAGCTCAGTAGTGATGAGGGGGTAAATACTCCACTGTAGAGTGGACCTCTAGTCTGCTACTGGACTGGTGTAGCCATGGAGGTCAGGGCTGTAGAAGCAGCCAGCAGGCCTATAAATAATTCAAAGACATTTGCCCATCGCACATTTGAACTAGACCATATTCTCAAACTCAACCCTCAAATCCTATACCAATCGATCAACTCCAAAGCAAAGCTATAGGCAAAAATGTATGTTTGTTTTGTTTTGGTACGCCCCAAAAGAAGCAAGCCATATTACAACAGCTATTTTCAAAACTAATCTTGAAAGCAAGCCAAAGCAAGCCCAAATAAGCAACCCGTAACTATGAATACATGTATCATAAGCAGACCTGCACTGCAGACAAGCTCTGCAGGGTACTTTGCATGTGCAAAAACAATGTTTTGTGCCGAACTAATTACTAAATGTTGGCAACAGTTGGCAACAGTCTCTTTGGTGGAGCTTAAAGCAAACCAAATTTGTAATCATGGGGAATAATTATCAGCTCTATTTGTCAGTCGCACTATTTTTGAGTGGTGCAACCACTCTAAGGAACAGCAATGTCCGTGTTCACCTATGTGTGGTTAACTTATGTGTGGTTAACCTATGTGACGTTAATGAGCAACAGTAGGAGTACCAGTAGGGGCGCTGTTGTGCCATGCAGTAACAGAGACAGAGAGACAGTGCTGCACTGTTGCCTGCCAATGAGAGAGAGAGAGAGAGAGAGAGAGAGAGGAGGGGGGGAGAGAGAGGGGAGTTGCACCACTCGGTTCACACGGGTGTGATTTTTACTTTTGTATTGTTATATATCACCACTTTTAACAGCCTGCTCAGGGACTATAGATGAAAATTAGCTCTTGGTTAATTGCTAATTCTGGCTCATTTACATGTGACAAATGTTGATTTTATGTACGCTGTCCCTGGTGGTAAGTAAGTAAGTAAGTAAGTAAATGTTTAATGTTCATCACAAGCTTAACATGTCCCTTAACTATAGGAGGGGCTTGGGATATAGTTAAATTAAGCTGCATGGGAGTCCCAAAACCTGTGAAAATCTACAGAAAACACACACACACACACACACACACACACACTCTACAGAGAGAGAGAGACACACACAGTGCCCTGTGGCAACGCCAAAGCATCTACAGTATGTAAGTAAATAAAGTTGACAGCCAACATTATAACAGTTACTAATAACTCTTTGCCAGCGTCCATATATATTGTGGCGCACTGTTACGTCTATGGTTGCCAATAATGTAGTGTGTCAGGAGATGACAGTTGTTAATAATGCAGCATGTGTGGCTGTCTGTAATGTTTATGCTCTGGTGATAAATCACACGGTGAGCACACGTCGCACGCGCATGCAGCCACACCACATCACTACAGTATACTGTGGTTCTCACTATAGCTCGCTCTCATCTCACTTCATACCACAGACATTTGTTGGATGATAGAAATATTGACAACCAACAAAAATCCATCAAAAGGACATCTGGAACGCAATCGTTCAGTCGCCCTCGGAAAGTTGACTTATTATTAAGTATATGATTACGAGACAATTTAGCCATGGTTCACATGGCGCAGGACAGGTCTGTCATGGCAGAACTTCAACCTGTTTTACGCACGTTTCCTTTTTAGAACGTTAACGTGCTCGCCCCAGAGCCACGGATGTTACAAACCTGCTCGGGTGGGTAGAAGTACCCGTATCTTCTGCATTCAATAAAAAGCTTTTTAATCCAATCGGTGGCCATTTTATCAGAGACAATAATACGGAAGATATATTATTTCAATTTGAGCAGGCCGATTCACGTTTTTGACTATAACTCTTGAACCGTAGGTTATACAATAAATACTAAAATACTAAAATACTAAAATAGACATGACATGACGTGTGTGTGTGTGTGTGTGTGTGTGTGTTCAAAGTGCACAGGTTTGTTTTGATGTTACATGTATGCCAGAACATATAGCACAAACATGTGCACGTACACACAGAGTGGCCTACACAAGTGCACAACAAAACTACCCCATCAGTCAGCAGCTTGGCACGCAGGGCTCAAAGCAGACGGCTTGAAAACAGAAGATTGGAAACAGAAAGAATGAAAAGAAAACAAACTAATAAAGCGCATATCAAAACATTGCCCATCCCTGTATTCCTCAGATTTGGACGCGCTCCAAAATAAATGGAGAAAATGTGCATTTCATTAAATGCTAATATCTGAGGGGGCTCTCTCCGTCTGATTGTCCGCCTGCGTACGAGTGGACTGCACCACGAATTTGAAGGCAAATACTGGAGTTATTGCCGGGATGTGGGGAATATCCCAGCGCGGAGCCCTCTAAATCCTAAATCCTACAGTCAGATGTTTTCTTATTAAAGTTCTGTGAGACGTTCCGTCCACTTACTCACCATTCTCACAGCCACTGACACTGAGAGAGAGAGAGGGGGAGAGAGAGAGAGAGAGAGAGAGAGAGAGAGAGATAGAGAGAGAGAGAGAGAGAGACAGAGACAGAGACAGAGACAGAGACAGAGACAGAGACAGAGACAGAGACAGAGACAGATAGGGGGGAAGGAAGGGAAGAGGGGAGAGAAAAGAAGAGGGATAATGAGAGGAAAGAAGATAAGACAGGGAAGGGAGAAGTGGAGACTTCAGATGTACAGATAGAAAGGTAAAAAGAAAGAAAGAAAGAGAAAGAGGCAGAGCATTGAGACAGCAAAGAGAAGGGAAAGGCTTATAGAAGGGAGGGAAGAGGAAAGTGAGAACTGAGATACAGAGTAAGAGAGAGACGAGAGACAGGCTGGAGACAGTTGTAATACTCCATGTAGCACAAACACAACACAGTCAATCCTTTAACACCCATAGATAGTCTGAACTAACTTCTTTGATACACCATATATACCAACATATTGTCTGACTAGACAGCTGTCCCCATTGGCCCTTTTCTCAAAGCATGCAAGATGTTTCACAAATAACTAACAATGGGCCAGGCCAGCTCACAACTCTGACTGCCTGCCACACTTTAAATGAGATTATATATGTGAAAACCTCCAGTTTGAATGATTGTCCCATCCCCAGTATATGGGCAAAAAACCGAAACGATCAATATACAACATGCAGATTTTTAAATGAATTACACAAATTTGAAAATGGCACAGTGATAATAATGTTGTTTTGCTCAAACAATGTATGTGTCCATCTGTATATAGTCCATAGGATAAAGAAGTAAAAATGCAAGAAACGAAAGTATTCTGATGTAAAAGGGAGTAGCGCATGCTATAACCGCCACTGCCACCACTGGAGTTTGTGTGTGTGACTGTGTGTGTGACTGTGTGTGTGTGTGTGTGTGTGTGTGTGTGTGTGTGTGTGTGTGTGTGTGTGTGTGTGTGTGTGTGTGTGTGCACGAGCATGTTGTCAGGATGCATCTGCACTCAGTGCACTACATCTAAGTTGTGTTTTTAAAGGCCTAATGTTTCCTGACATCCCACAGTTAAAGTATCATAGAGGCAGAATGATCGCCCCTGGCTAGCGGAGAACAGACTGCCTGGGGCCTTTCGCTCTGGGCAAGAGAGAGAGAGAGAGAAAGTGAGAGAGAGTGTGTGTGGTGTGTGTGTGTGTGTGTGTGTGTGTGTGTGTGTGTGTGTGTGTGTGTGTGTGTGTGTGTGTGTGTGTGTGTGTGTGTGTGTGTGTGTGCGTGTGTGCATATACACTCGCTCGCCAGAGTGATGAAGCAGCCTTTAAACAATCATGCAATATTCTTTGTGTCATCAGCTTAAACAGCTAAACAGGGCACTGGAGAGGAGAGGAGATTCTTCTTACTTTAACTGCTCTACTCATATCTGAAAGCCAGAATGCTCTTCCACTTTAACGCTCACATTTTAGTTGTGTGTGTGTGTGTGTGTGTGTGTGTGTGTGTGTGTGTGTGTGTTTGTGCGCGTGCGTGCGTGCGTGTGCCCATGCGATCCGCCATTAACAGCAGAGCCGTGCCATTAAACCCAGTGCGTTGTTGTTCCTGAGATAATCACGGGGGGCTGCATGGTGCTCATAATATTTTGCGTTAAATTATTCAACTGTTAAAGGCTTAGAAGTTTGAGCAAATTGCTGCTTTTCTTCCTTTCCGCATGTTTTCAGAAGTGCAGTGCATACTTGTAATGACGTGCACCAGGGGGCTTTCCGCACTGACACCCTAACTAGCAAGGGCCCGTGCTGAACTCTCATTAACTATACTCTTCATTCCTCCTATAGTATTTAACATGGGGACTGAAGCCCCATTAACACTGGATCTCAGCACACATGTTATTTTAACAGTTAGTCACAAGACACCAAGTTCATAACAACTGCAATGTCAATATAGGTAAAAGATATCAGCGTCATTGATTAATGTGTAAATCTTGCTACCTCACAGACATTGGCTATTATTAGGACAGGGCTGTCTGCACATGGCCTGTAAGCTGGCTTGCCGGCGGTGTTGAGGACAGAAAAAAGAGAGGGGGGGAGTGGGTTGGGGGTACAGTATTGTATAATGGTGTCTAGTGTGAGCCCACACAACAGATGAAGTCATTTCACACTCTGTCTGTGAGAGAAATGAGAGGCTGTCGATAGCATCTCCCCTTGCGCCCGCTCTCCGCCAGCCGCGCTTTTGATCTTCCTGAGTGGCGCCGAAATGATCTTCTGTCCGAGTTTTACAGCGAATCAGTGCCGGACAATTCTCTCCCTCTGTCCCCATTTCTTCTGCCTCGCTCTAAAAGCCGCCGAGCCGAGTTCAAAGCCAGAGCCGAGATGAGATGTGCGGCGCACCACAGGAATTACATTAGCCGGCTGAGAGTCCTATCTGTCATCGGTCATGCAATACATCAGAAATAAGAGAATATTTTGAGTTGTGTCAATGACCACACTACTGTAAGAAACAGCATTTACACAGCGGACATACTAGGACACAGGGAAAGGGGGAAGGAGGGGGGAAGAATATGCAAATGTAGCCTATAGCCTACAGTCTTATACTGTACATGAACTTAGAGGTTCTCAGAATAACTGCAAATGATGTGACTGTACTCACCTCAACTGTCTGAGGACTGCACATGAAAATGAGTCATGTGCTTTTCTGTTTAACAGCTTTCAACCTGGTGGGCCTGATTTATTTATGTAAAATAAATTATAACATGGCTCAAGCGACGTGTTGTGAGCTTGTATTGTCGCTCTGCGACACCAATACAACTATAAAATAGGACTTAAATGGTTCATGTTCAAATGTAATTGTCCATGTAAAAACAACCAATCACAACTTAAGCCTGTCTGTAGTGTGGTTAGTTAGAGATCCACATGCTAGCTACTAGCTGAGGATTGAATCCCTCCAGCACCTCTTGTCTCAGCTTTACTAAATGTGGTGAGTATCTCACAAGGATTGGACGGATTGTAAACGTTGTACTTAACTTACTTGACACTATCAAGTGTGCATGCAACTTGGAATTGCTCAGTTTGTCTGCTTGCTTTGTTTGTGTTGCTGCTCCTTTCACAACCACGCACGCAGAAAGACAGACAGAATCTCTCTCACACACACACACACACACACACACACACACACACACACACACACACACACACACACACACACACACACTTCATGTTAAGCAAAGCAACATGCAGGGAGGCAGAGTGGAGCCATGAATCATGACCGTTATCATTAGGTTAAGCGCCAACGACCCCCAAAGGCACCAAGTCTCTGTGGAGAACGACCCTCTAAATGAGCCTGATTATTATTATTGTCCTCCAAATGAGAGTGATTAGTATTGATGTCTAAATGAGCGTTGGGGTTATTACCGTTCTGATTATTATTCTTATTATTATTGTGGCAGCGTTATGAGGAGGCCGCCTCGCCTGTCTACGCTTCATTCACTTTTAATTCCACAGGCAGGCAGGCTGCCTCTTCCGCAGACAGCCATCCACACATGGTTAGCTCTGACATGTACTGTACACTGGCACGTACTGTATACCACTGTCGCCTCATCTCGCAAGAGAAACAGCCGGCCAGGTTTACGAAAGCAATCCCAAAAGAAGCGACTATAGGCCACATGAGCACAAACACAGACAATCTCAGAGCTTGTATACCACTCCCACATACTGTATATTAGCTACAATGCAAACACACTGCAAACACATCTACACTCACTGGTGCGTCACGCACAAATACACACACACACACACACACGGGGACACATATTGCTACAGTGTACTGTACACCAATCTAACTCAAGGAATGGAGCTGGCCAAACGCCAACGTGTGCTGCTGCCTATATGGAGACATGTCCTCCTGTTGCCAGGAAGAGAATAAATAAATGATCGTTACATCTGTCCAGATAACACATCTGAGGACCTGAATGAAAAGCCAGCCTGCATAAGTTAAATCAGCTAACATAATCAACCTGATGGGCCTGTCATGCTGCCATGTTGTTCTACAGCTTATCACAGCTGCTAATCATCGAACAAACAGAGCTGTTTTACTTGGTTCCTGGCTCTGTTCATGTGTGTGTACAATTGTACATGTGTGTGCATGCATGTGTGTGTGTGTGTGTGTGTGTGTGTGTGTGTGTGTGTGTGTGTGTGTGTGTGTGTGTGTGTGTTATGTCTACTGTATGTGCTTATGTGTCAGTCTGCATCGATGTCTGCCCACTAATACGCGCGTGTGCATGCATGTGTATGTGTGTGTGTCAGAATGGCTGTCAGATCAGTTCGCTGATTGGCCAATATGACAGGCATCAAAGATCGCCTTGGGAGGGGAAAGGAGGGGCAGTCTGCCCAGTTGTCAATCATTGCCAGACGTGAGGCCAGCTCAGCCAACAAAACGTCACTCGGGCCCACACACACACACACACACACACACACACACACACACACACACACACACACAGTATACTGTACACATAGAGTATATTTAGATGCCCCAGACATGGCTATATAATGTACACATGCACATAAACGCATGTACATCCACAAAATATATGGATCTGCAAACACACGCAAAAACTGAAATACATATACTGGATACATTCCACGTGGATGCATACAGTACATACAAATACACAATATACAGTTACGCACACACAAAATCCACCTTCACACACATCTCAGATGGACTCAAACAGAAACACACACACACACACACACACACACACACACACACACACACACACACACACACACACACACACACTCTCGTCAGTCTTTGCAGAGACAGACATTCCGTTTGACAGAGTAATTATGACGTGCTGCTCTGAGGGGGCCCTGGGCTGAAAGGTGAGATTTATCGATCCCACACAGGAGGAAATTTATCAATGTCCACCGCTCTGCGCTGACACGAACCCAATCCACTTAGAGCGCCATGTTCAAAGGGGCTCAAGACTCCTTCCCAAACGCCACTCTTTCTGAGGCAGGGCAAGAGAGAGAGGGGTCTGGGCAGGAGGTTGGAGGTACAGTTAATAGGCTGGTATGTATTGTGTGACACTTGTCTTCTGGTCAACATGATGTATGGTCTCTGACTCAGAATCCAGAGTGTTCATTTAACATGAAAAGGTTACCGTCAAGGGTACATTTTTACGCTTTCAGAGTTAAATTAAAGGTGGGGCACGTGGTATTCCTTTGTTAAAATCAGTGTTAAATAATTATATATTCTGATAGTAATTATTTCTATAGTGTTTGTTCAGTAATGTCTCCATAATAAATGGAACAACAAGCCGATACATGGAACAACAACTGGAACATCAAGCTGATAAATGCTTATACTGTAGATTGGCTATTTTCAACAAATCTTGAAGAAATCTGAATATTGTTTGTATATTTCTGAAACATTAACATCTTATATGGGGATCTTTTCAGTTGGGGACCCGCTTGTCAAGTAGCCGACATATTAAGTTGGGAGTCCAGGGGTTCTTGACATGAACCACTGATCTAGTGTGTATGTGTTCTACATAGTGTATATAAGTGTACAATATTTCACCCATTCAGTCTATTTCACAGAAAGAACAAGCGATATTGCCATTCTTTCCCCCTGAAAACTGGTAAAGGTCCTCTGCAGTGTTCTATTACTGTGGTTTTACAGTTTAACTGGAAAGTTAACTTTACCAGAAATTCTCTAAGGAGAGAATAGCAGCACTCACGGACATGTAATTTGGTTTAAGTGAGATATTATACTAGTAGTTAGTATAACGCTGACGAAGGCTATACGCTGAAACGCGTACGTTGTGCTGTCTGTCTGCAGCAAACTGTGCCAATATAAAATAATAAAAAGTGCCTGAAAACAAAAGACATGTCCGTGAGTGCTGGTATTCTCTGGTAAAGTTAACTTTCCTCGACCGCGCACCCGGTAAGAATGGTCAGAGAAACTAAGACAGATTGGAGTCGTGCGGGCGTCCTTGCTTCAAAGATTCTATTACTGTGGTGAAAAGAACTTTTTTGATTGTTGCACAAGAGAACCTAAAGTAGAATATATTTTTTTGAACACAATTTGTGTCTCTCAAACAGCAGTTTAACAGACATTGCCTCATGGCAGCAAACAAAACAATAAGAACATATTGAGTGTTCGCCACCCACAATCTCTGGGGAGCGCAACAACGTGCTTTTGTTTCCGTTTTATACTTCGCAAGACCTCTACAAACAACCTGCCTGTGAGTTGTTGCCAGTTCTCTTTAAACACAATCAATTTCAGGAGATGGATTTTCTTCAAAGTTCAAAGATTGGAAATCATTTCTTGTCAAAAGGCTATTACCTGAAATCTTTAAAGAATAGATTGGGCATAAAGGTTATGTTTCAGAGTTAAACTGTGAATTTAACGAATTAAAAGTTGTTTGATCCCAACCACAATCTGCAAGGGTTGATTTATACTTGGTTGCGCTCCGTGTCTCACACCAAAGATAGACAATCTACAAACTCACAATGTGTCGCAGCACGATGCGTTTCATGTCTCCCTCACAGCCTGGGGAATGGATCCTAGCAACATCCAAGTCTGGAAATTCAACGCTTTTCTCACTCAAATATTAGAATAGTTTCAGACGTGCACTATGGCTGGAGTCAGTAGCATTTATATCTTTGATTGGCAGATCATTGCACGGGAATGTGGCTAACCACACGCTGTGGGTGATGGCAGCTTGGTATGTGTGTGTTTTCATATCAAAACTTGATCACTGACTGTCAGATAAATCACCTATAGGAGCCACTCTTTTCTATGCTCTAATGAAGAGACTTACGTAATTTCATAGAGGGATAGCCTACCGACACAGTATAGGCATTTTGTCTGTCACTGCATACCTGTTAACATTGTACAGTGATAGTAATTTTGCACATTTCTTTAAAATAGTTGATAATATTAGAATCATTGTTAAAGCACTGGGTTTGTTAGTTACTAGTACACTTTTAATCCCCAATTTACTCATTACGCCAATTCGCCCCATGTGTATAGTCCCTGTCAACCTCTACTGTTGCTCTGTGGAGGGTGTGTACTGACTCAGCCATGTCTCCTCTGATAATGAAGTCACCAGTTGCTTTTCACCTGCAGTGAGGAATTTCACCGGGAGGCCGTAACAGATCTGGAGGATCACACTATCCCTCCTAATGGACTCTATGCACACGTTTTGGAAAGAACTTGGGCCCATTCCCTTCTTGTGTGTTACCACTGATACTAATGAAGGCTCTGTTCCATTCTGGTCAAACAGGGTCAGGGTGCTGGCATTGTGCGCGTTGGCTCACTGGAAACACACCAGCGGGCCTCAAAGTGTCCTCGAGTGGTTTCCAAGTGGCCTCGTACAGGTGTGTTTGTACACTCTCAGAGTTATGGGGGTCCTTGAAATTAACAGTTTGAGAACCACTGCACACTGGAACAGAGCCTTAATTAGTATCATCGGTAACACCTGTGAAGGAAGTAGGGAAGCACCGGGAAGCAAGGAAGCTAAGAGAAGGAAAGGTCATGGTCACGTGACTGGGCTGCACCATGACACTTTCATGGGCAAATCTCACACTTAAAGTTCAATGAATACATGCCAGTGAATGGTGCGACGAATCTGCCGTCTGGAATTGCACGATAGCAAAAATGACGTCAGTGACCTTAACTCCTTTCCATATACCTTGCCCGGAATAGGAAGATATATTCTGTGTTGCATACCATAGTCCATTCTGCTCCCTGCTGAACAGGTGCCTGGACCAACCTGTTGGGAGTCACTAATGCCTCCTCTGCCAGCTTGCCACCGAAAAACATGGCTGGCTAAGCCGGATGCACCATGAGCGAATTCAACCCCAGTGACAATCAAACCCCCAATTTAAGGGAAACCTGAAGACAATATTGCCACTTCTTCTTTCTATTGGTGGCAACTGCAGGCTGCTATTAACTCAATACTAGCTCCACCCAGTTCTGATCAAATTCATGTTAATTTCATCAACAGAAAACACAAATTCTTATGTTCGGAAAATAATACAAGAAAGCGATGATTTTTTGCATTTGGTTTGCATTTGGAAAAATAACCTTTGTCACAACATACATTTTGTGGTTTTCATCATTTTTCATCATTCTTATGTTCGGAAAATAATACAAGAAAGCGATGTTTTCTTGCATTTGGTTTGCATTTGGAAAAATAACCTTTGTCACAACATACATTTTGTGGTTTTCATCATTTTTCTGAGTCAAACTATAATAAATGGTACACAGATAATGTGTGCCCGAGAACTATATGAATGTTAAGCTTCAGGGGTTCATTCCCTCCACCAGCACAAAGGAGTATAGTGCTATGTAACAAGTATGTATCCATTCATCTTCAAGACCACCACATGACACCAGGACCTGTGGACATCTGCCTCGACCCGAGGCTGTGTCCACACCTTCATTTTTCTCAGACAATGAGTAGAATCATTTCCCCTCACCATGGACCTCTCAATCATTATTGACGTGGCATTATTGATCAGGTACATGCCTGGTAAATTAAAACCTATTAGTCTCTACTCTTTGCCTTGTTTTGAGACCTCTGAAGATTAGAAATGTTCAGCTGTGCAATCTGCAATGCGACATTTCCGGCTAGTTTCAAATGTTGCTGGACATTCCGTCGTCCTGTCTGTTGAGTGGGGATTTACTTGGCCAATGCAGATGAAGCGATCCCCTTTCACAGCCTGAATGTCTGAGGTGCTGCCACTGAATCAACATTAGTTCAAGAGAGCGAGGTTTCCAGGTGAGATCTACAACGGCGAAGTTAGAAGCACCAACAGCTGCTTCACTTCTTTTTTTCTCGCACGGTTTTGCCCAAGGCCTATCCTACTAAAGAGAAGTAATTTGGCTTATCTTATCCCAGAGACCTAGCAGCTGCTTTTTTTATTCTTTTTTGTGAGGTCTTTTTTCTCATTTAGTCCAACAAAGATTGTCCTCATAGATTGACCTTCTCCGTGCCTGCAGGCCGTTGCCCTCATGCCAGTAACTAGATAACACACTCTATCAGAGATTTGAGAAAATCATTGGGAAAGCAGTGGGGCTGATAGTGGCATCAATCGTACCCTGACACCAGCCTGGGTCAACCATTTATCTCCCCACACCGCCTCTGGTCACAACGGCGGCCATCTTGCACTGCTACATCCTTCTTTAATAACCTTGGCCACGTCTCTTTGTAGTGAGAGGATAAAGCCTGATGTATATTTCGTTGTTCGCTGGTGTCACGCACTGAAAATAACCGATCTACAAGCTTGCAACACGTCACATCGCTTATAGGTCGGCTATTTTTGCCACAGCACTTCTAATAGTCTGTGATTGGGACAGGTGCATTGTTTTACGCTGTTCTGTGTGCGACTGTGCGTGTTTTAAATTGACAAAGATTCTGCATCACAAATCTGTCTTGCGCAGCACTTCCTCGATCTTCTAATGAATGTAAACATTCACATAAACACAGACAATTACACCCCCCCCCCCCCCCCCACACACACACACACACACACACACACACACACACACACGAGCTCTTGTCTAACGAGAGGTGCAAAGCTCATGAACTAGTTAGCGTGATGCTTAATGTGACTCCGGTGTCATTAATTCCCCATGGTGTCTACTTAAATGCTTCTATATTGGCGGAAGGGAAAGACTCCCGAAGGCCTCATAGCACTGGGATCATTGTTTTTCACTTACCAACAATGAACTTATGATCAGAGTGCGCTCTAAGGCTTCCAGCGAAAGCCCCGTAGGATCATTACAAACCTACAGTACAAATCTCTGTGCATGGAGCGGGAGTGTTATGAATGTGTGTGTGTGTGTGTGTATGTGTGTGTGTATGTGTGTGTGTGTGTGTGTGTGTGTGTGTGTGTGTGTGTGCACGTGCATGTGTGTGCGCGTGTGCGTTTGTGGATGGGGGAGAGTTATGCACATGTTCTTTCATGTGGGTGCGTGTGCATGGTGCAGTGGATGTGTGTTTAAATGCACAATTGTGGGTTTCAGGCTCATTTATTTTGCGTGCGTGCAAATGCATGTTCACGTCTGTGCATGTGTGCCTGTTTTCAACGAGGCCGACAGAGCATCAGTGTGTCCGGTGCTCATCTCTGTGCTCCGTGGCACCGCTAGTGAGTGGGGAGGTTAAATGGGGCGTCATCAATCTCAATGAAGTGCAATTATTTTCTCACTTATTAATCATCGCAGGCTAATAGCTAGTGGCAACGCTGGACCAACCATTTGTCAAACTTAGCAGATTTCTGTAATTTTGTTTCCTCCCATTTCCCTCTAATGTTTGTGTAGACTTTGGCAGATATCTATGGAGGACTGCAATACGTCTGTGCCTGCAACTATCTATCTCTTATATGTCCATTGCAGAGCCAAGTGCACTTCTTGATCTTTATTTTCTGTCTGGCAAGAGTGAGTGATTCTCTCCATTTCATGGTCTGTGGCAGAGCAGAATGGAATGCCTTGTTTGGAGGCATAGAAGCTTTATTGATGGTGAACCACCAAGCAATGTTCATTTAACCCAAACCTTTACTTATTACTCTATCGCTTATATGCACTGAACTCTGTACACTAATGTTAAACCATGCTGCCGGTGCACGCGCGGGCGGGGGTGGGTGTGTGTGACTGTGCGTGTGTGTGTGTGTGTATTGATAGAGAGAGAAGCGGAGAGAGAGACAGGATTTATATGTAGCGAGACAGAAGAGAGAGAGTATGAGTGTGTGTTCGTGCATGTGTGTGTGGGGAGGGGTATCTTTCATCTGTGGACAATGAGCATTTATGGTTTATATTACATTATAATCTTAGCCCATGGCCATAATGACTTAATCACATGAAAGTATCTACCGATATCTACAGCTGTGTTTAAGCTGACAGACACAATGTAAATGGTCTGCATTTCTATAACACCTTTAACTAAGGTGATTTACAATGTGCATTACATTCACCCATTCACAAAAATATTCACACACCGACCGGTGGAAGCTCAGGCAACCATGCACAGCACCAACCTACTCATTGGGAGCATTTAGGGGTTCATTATCTTGCTCAGTTATACTTCAACATAAACCGGGAAACTTTCGGTTCCTAGATGGCTCTCTACCACCAACTGCCACCCCATGACCAGTGGTGTAGTCTACCGCTATGCGCCGTATACGATTAGGCTATACGATACGTAGTGTATGCCGTGCTGAACTTTTTAGGGGGAAAAAGCATCTACCGTCTGCTAATCATTTCATCCATTGACCATGTGCGAGCATATAGCCTATACATGCGCATGTCGTGCATGGAATAATTACGGTATACCATCTGAAGAAACCTGGACTACAGCACTGCCCATAACACCCCATAACACAACAAAGTCATATAGGCCAGGGGTCTTCAACAGATGGTCCAGGACCCCTAGGGGGTCCTCAGAGTTGCTACAGGCCAAATCTTTTTGTGATAGGAACTTTATTTTTTAAGATTTTTGGGGTAGAGGGAAAAAAGAGCAACCCGTATCAAAAGATCAAGTTTACAAAGTATTGAGGGTGTATGGTTAAATGTCTGAAAACACACATTTAACATGAAGATTTATCCATTGAAGACCCCTCATATAGGCTATATATCATATTCTGTCAGGGGGGAGGAGAATTAATTTAGTTTGCTGTAGCTATCATAATGCTGGTGGAATGCAATTGAGTGCCCACTCACCACTCTGTCAGTGTAGTGGTGCATGGTCCATGTGTGACATCTAGTGGCTGAAAAACATTAAATAAAAAGGATTAGACTGGCTGTTTAGTGTTTGGAATGTATTTGCATGAAGTTAACACTGAGAGTTTTACTTTTTACACAGTTCTTTCTCAAATTCAGGAAATAAATTAGAGCTTAACCATAGGCCCTATCACTTCAGTAAATCTCCCAACTTTATATTACAGTAAAATGGATATTATCCTACTCTGTAAAATGGATATTATCTAGCCCTGAAACATGACTGCCATGATGAGTATGAATACAGAGTCATGAACCATGGCTAGATATTATCCTACTGGGTAACGACCAAAAGTTACATTTTTTCCCCCCAAAATGTAAAAAACTAACCTGCCTGATAGTCAGTTTTGGGCATAAACAAGAAGTTGAAGCCAATAGACATGAATGCACCTTGCATAGCCCTATTTTAACCTAGGCTACCTCAGACCATTTCCCAAATTCTTTATTTTTCTACATTTTGGAAAGTACACAAATTTAACATCGAGGTGCCCTGCCCAAAAATGTTTAGGACAGCCCAGTGCTGCCCACGGTTATGTTCCAGTATCCAAGTAGCCTACTTTATTGACAGATTTTATTGAAAATGGCGCCAATTGATAACTCACCTCTTCTTGCACCTTATCCTGCACAGTCCTGACAGAGGACAGGGCTCGGCTGCCAGGTAAGGGCTTCATATGTCATTTGAATGACATTTCCTCTGCACCTGGTGAAATTGAGAATATCAAATTGAACTGCATTTGCATATATTTCTCTGGTCCATAGAGAACTCCTTGGACCCGAGGAGGTTATTGCTAATATTATAACCTGCAGTGATCGGTGATAAGTAATAATAATAATAATAATAATAATAATAAACGTGCCATATGCACCACCAGCTCATAGCTGGTAGGCTACTGCCACAACCACAAGTCACATGTCACAAGTGAAGTAGAAAACCCATGCAGGCTAAATTAAATAAACTACCGGTATTTGTTTTTACCTGTGTGTGCGCGCAACATGGCTACCTGCTTTTACGGGGGCGCACTGCCACAACAACAAAGTCACTGGTCACATGTCACAAGTTAAGTAGCGTACTAAGTGAAAACCGCAGGCTAAATAAAAAAAAACTATTTGTTTACCTGTGCGCAATACAGGGCTGCATAGCATATGTTAGCCTTAGCCATGATTCATGACTCTCGTATTCATACGAGAGTCATGAAAAAACTTCACCCTGTTTTGAAGTGGAGGAGGGGGTGGCACTCGGTGTGTTCGATATAGGTACTCTGACCGCCCTGCCAATACAGACTAATAGGCGAGTGCACTCCCGGTGTGCAACTGTGGATTTCCCAAACGAACCCCGTTTGAAAAAAGTAGCCGGGGCGCTCGGACAAAAATGCTTTTTATTAAACAACGCGGGATGCAGCAATTCTAATCGCTGGTGCTGCTACTAACTAACACCCGTGGGACAAATTGTGAGTACTTTATATTTGAAATCTGAATGTTTATACGGAAATCTTGTAAATGCAGCGAGCGCCAAAAATAGGGTGCAGTTACGTCATGACTGTCATGATAATCATCATGGCAGTCATGTTTCAGGGCTAATGTTAGCCTCCTGTCCTATGCTATTGTTGCCTACACGCTATTTGTTTGTTACCATTAATGCACGTAGCCTAGCTGTCTAGCCTATAGGTAGGTAGGTCTAGCTGGTCCGTTGCAACAGCAGGGATATGGACCAGAGCTACCGCCTAAACCCCATTATTTGGCGTAGCTGTCTGGTTGGCGGTTGCCAACAGCCAGGCTTGATGTTATTATGACATCATTGACATGTGCTCCAGAAAGTGATGTCCAAACATGTCCATTCCCCTCCCCTCCCTGTAACCATGGTAACCAAGGCCTTGATTGACAAGTCCTTCAATGACAGCACAGAATAGATGCATGGCTCAAATGGCTCTTACACTACCACTGTACTTTTTTTGCAACCCGTTAATAAATTATTCTTTGATTGATTGAAATATTTATTTTGTATTATATTGTTTATTAGGTTTTTTATAGACATGACAAACAAGACATAGGCCAGACTAGGCAATGTATAGAGTGGTGGACCATAGCATAGGCCTATGAACACAACAATCTTGAAACATCAACAAGAGCACAGTAGAAGTAGCCTGATTATCAGACGGTAGCTTTCTTGAAGTCCACTCAGAGAGTGGGCGGGTCTTTGGGCTGGATCCAGGCTACAGTGGTGGCAAGCCTGGTGAGGCGAGGTTAAGGCTACAGTAGCAGGGCATGCGGAACAGCAGCCATACAGAACATAAACGTCAACAAGAGCACAGCAGCAGGGCAAACAGGCCAGCAGTTACACAGTTGATACATTTGGAGAGGTTGTGTTGCAATGGCCAGGACAGTCTAGCAACATTTGAATATGGGGCCCTATTACAGCTCACCTTGACTCTATGATACAAATTAATTGATTTAGTGAAACAAGGTAGGCTACAGTGGGTGTCTTCCACTGACTCAGTTAAAATAATTATTTTGGCTACTAATGTACCGAGCATGAGCGTCTGCTGTATAGTGTATGGCAGCAAGAGGGAGACGTCGGAGCATCCGAACATAGGGCAGATATCAGGAACAATATTAATACGGTATACTCTGCAAATGCTACCATGCAAAAATATTTTTCCAAAACAATCTTTGGGCAGGACCAGAAGGTGTGGCCCAGTGTGCACTGTGCCCTTTCTAGATATTACATCTACAACTGGGTACATTTTGTTCATTCTGACCTTTGAGTAATGTAATCTATGGATGACTTTAACTGGATAAATTGCAATCTAGAATTGGCTGAACCAGAATGGATCCTCCTTAACCCCTTGCTCCATATGATTGAAATATTTATTAACAGTTTGCAGAATTACAGTACATTTCAAGCAGTACATTTCAACTCAATACAAAGACTGTTAACTGTGAGTGGACGATCGACCCAATGAAGCATTACACTTGTTTGCAAGAGGGTCCACCTTGGGTTCAATTCATCAAAACATTTAGAGATGTACAAATAGACAATTCTATATATTCCTGTTCATCATAAAGGAGGTAAAAAGGGAAAAGAAACATATACAGTGAGGGGGAAAATTGCAGCCGTCCGTAGGTGCCCTTTGAGAGCGGTTTTGAAGGAGTCAATTATTAAGGGATTCACATGTCTTAATGACTGTTGGTAGGGCGTTCCACATTTTGGTGGCATAGGAGTGAAAATAATTAGTTTGTGCCAAATCTGGGTTGCACGTGGTTTGTTGCACTCTCTCTAGTGTTGTGGGTGTGGGCTTCGTTAACATTAAGGAAGTATTTAGACAGGTACACATGGGTATCTTGGTGGTGTATCGAATCTTGTGGACCAGACCCATTTCAAGATGCTGTACTCTGTCGTCAACCGTTCACCTCCACCATCTGTTCTCTCCCCCCCAGGTAGGACTGCATCCAGCACACTGATGTGCTATCAAAACCAATTGCTTTTAGCTTGTTAACCAGTATGGAGTGGTTCACAGTGTCAAAAAGCCTTTTGGAGGTCCAGCTTGACCATGCCGTAGTATTTGCCAGCATCCACCTTGTGTTTGATGTGGTCGCTCAGAGGAGACATGTGTCAGTGGAGTGTGATGTTCTGAAGCCAGATTGGAACTCGTACATTAATTTATTTGTGGCAAGATACTTTCAACCTGTTCATAGAAAATTTTGAGTGGTGCAACCCCTCCCTTACGGAGCTATGTGTGTGGGTGGCTGGGTGGGTCTGAGCACGAAAACAGCATAGTTGTTTTTCACTACCTGTGCGCAACCTAACACACAGACAAACACACACACACACACACACACACACACATATTAACTGTATATATGATGATTTCGGGTGTGCCAGTACAGTACAGTACAGTAGAGGGTACAGTAGAGAGACCCCCACACGGTAGCCTCAGAAACCCAGACGTTTTTATTTCCAGGACCCACACAGTTACCCACACGGTAACTCTGTCATTTCTCTATCGTTTCGGACGTGGGGCGGGTGTAGGGGGATTACTTTGGCTAGTTTGAAATCTTGGGGGACCTGTCCATGTTTGTTAACCAGAGTTGTTGCAATGTTATATCAAGCTGTGAGGGTGTAGTCCGATTTGATGTTGATGTTTGGTTTTTAGTTTCTGACCACAGCCTAGTTGGTTGTTTAGTAGCTTCCAGAGCTCCCGAGGATTGTTTTTGTTCTATCTATCTATCTATCTATCTATCTATCTATCTATCTATCTATCTATCTATCTATCAATCAATCAATCGGAGAAGGTCTATTTCGAAAAGGGCCTTGAACAGTCCAAATCTGTGGCCTTACTGACCTATATCTTTGATGGCAAAATGCACACACACACGCAGGCACGCGCACAGAGAGAGAGAGAGAGAGAGAGGGGGTGGGGGGAGGGAGGGAGGGAGGGAGGGAGAGGGAGAGAGAGAGAGAGAGACTGGCCCTGAGTCTGTAATATTATAGTATTACCACAAGATGGCGTTCTTGTTACATAGAAAGGCCATTAGTGGGCTAACTAGTTATAGGCTACTTAATATAGTTTACTGCAGTCATTTAGTCTGTGATGATGATGCGTCTTTACTCTTCAAAAGAAAATCCAATGTTGCCTATGATTTGTGATTTAGTGATTTAATTTGCTATTTTGTCACTTAGTATTTGCATCTACGTAATGGTTTTTGCTAGTAGCCCAATATAAATAGCCTTTCATTTCATAGCCTAAAGTAGTAGTAAATTGTCTCAAGTAAAATAAAACTTTATTAAGCTGAATTGAATGAATGACGCTTTTGTTCTTATGTTACTTTGAGTGAAATGCCCCTTTTATAAGGAAATATTGATACTGTGCTACGCTGTTCCATACATGGCCATGTCTCCGCCCATGTAAACAAAGCTCACAGTCAGTCTCTCCGCCCTGTGTGTGTGCGTGAGACCGAGCAGGAAAGATAACAGAGGAAGCAGGGCAGGGTTTTACGGTCTGTGCATGAAATCCCCTCTCGGACAGTCTGACATGCATGCTAGATGTCCGTTTTGCACGCTGCGAGACAGAAGACGATCGGAGGTTTGGACTTTTATTGCGACTGCGTTTTTGTGGTGCATTTCCCTGCGGTGACAATCTTTCAATGATGGAGGCTGTTGGATTGACAGCGGTCTTGCTCAACTTTGGGAAGTAACGTTATGTTATGTCTATTCGTTGGAATGCAATCGTTTACTGACTCTATCAACTGTGGTTTCTCTGGCTACCGCCAGTAGCCGAGTCGTTTCTGCAGGATAAACCATCTGGGCTTATACTAGGCTAGTAGGCTACAATAACATATCCAAACGATCACTCTTGTTTGATTGTAATACAAGTTACGTCAGCAACCGAAACAAGACATGCATCAACGGGGAGTTGCACCGTTCATACCGACGTAGCGCTGCGCAGACCTTGTTTACCTGTGCTGAAGTCGGCGGAGGACGGACGGAGGTGCAACATCTCGCATGTCCAGTCACGGGTCTACACGGAATCCCCCCCTTATGGGTAACCATGCACAGTGCTGGCTTTAGATGCACTGACTGTCACTGTCAGAAGAAGAACCCACAACCAAACACAACGAGTGTCACTTTAAACTAACCATGAGCCAAGACGTTGGCGGGATCTCCTTGTCGGTTCCGTCTTTCAGTCCATGCCCTGGTCCGGGGGGGAACAGAGGCTCCGCCGGTCATGGTTCTGCTGCTCAGGAGAGCTGCAGCTCTGCAGCCGTCCCGGCGGCCGGGACATTCTGGCAGGACTCGGTCATCAGCGCGAGCGTCATCAGCCCCAGTGCCATCATAAACTGTCCGGTGGAAGGTGGCGGCCTGCTGGCTATGGGGAAGAGTCCTAAGAGCAGGCCTGTTACCGTGGCCTATGTCATTAACAGTGAACATAATCCCAACAATACGAACAACGCAGAGAACATGGCCTTGCAGTGTCTGAAGGATGCATGTGACACCGTGGGGAGCAAACTGGAGACCGTGCATTTTGGGAAACTGGACTTTGGAGAAACCGTGGTACTTGATCAGTTTTACAATGCAGGTGAGTGATGGTTTCAGTATATTGTACAAATATAGTTCAAATGACACACACACACACACACACACACACACACACACACACACACACACACACACACACACACACACACACACTACAGCTGTAGCAGAACATGTGAACAAATCGGGACCTGCCGTGTTCAAATGGCAAACATCATCATCAGCCAGTACAGGGTCAAAGGTCAACCCTACTGCATATTTTCTCAGGAGAATATTGACCTGTAGTAGCTTGTTACTACGGCTACCAGGCATCAACACTCACTGCACAAGGCTCTATTGCACAAAGATTGCCATGACATGGCATGTAAAGGCATGTATTCCTTTCACAGTATTTCCACCACATACCCATGCACTCAATTTGGCTGAAACTTACTAAGCAACTATAGTCTCAATGGGGGGTGTTTTATTATGCTTCGCAATTGTGGCGTAATTGTTATATTTTCCCCCACACATATAGTTTCCCCTTCCATTGCATGTCTGTTTTGAAAAGTGTGCCAAAGCGTCATGCACTGAGATTTAGGCATGAGGCTGGACTTTCCACTGGAATCTGCACAGCAGAGAAATAAACTCGATCGGAACCTTTTGACTGAAAGCACTTTCCCTTCTTACCCATGTGTATCTTATTTGGCCCTTAATCCTGCTGGAAATGTTCTGTTGCTGCCTGGTAAACTTCTAAAACGCAAAGTAGAATCTTCAAGGATTTCGATCAAAGTACTGTAAATAGCAGCTGCCTACAAGCGATCCCTCTGTATCAGTACACCAATGCACATATCAGCATCTGCATTTTTCACAAGTAACAAGATAATCAGGAAGGCATTGCTATTGACTATCATGAGTGCCAATAACTAAACTTTTGTCTTTTGCGAAACATACCATATTCAAACAGAATATATGGATGTTTCTGCAGTAGTAGTATACCACAAAAGAACAAGCAGATCATAACAATGATCATAATCAGACTGAAAATAAATGGTTGAAATCAGCTACTGTATGTCATTTCTGAGTTTGGCAAGAAACGGACTAATGGAAGGTCGTAAAATAGACAAGCAGTCTACATGTACTGATATACTGTATATGAAAACCAGCAACTGAAATGTTGTTAAACGCATTCATTCTCAGCATGACATATTTGTCATACAATTCATACACACCCACTTTGTTTCCCCCACATCAAACTGTGCATTTTGGTATGAGGAAAAAGGCAGGAACAATACAAATGAAACCAGATGCTTGTTGGTTGTCATAACATTACACTATTTGTTTAGTCTACCTTTTGTATCTGGCTGTCTTACTATTGAGCTACTGTGGAATTTGAAGCATTTTGCCCCCAGTAATGTCACTGTGTTTACAACAGCCAATCTATTGTTTTCCTGCACAGGCACACAGCAATGGAGACCAGACAACAAAGGTTTCTCTAAACATTAACAAATGAGCTGCTTGCCAGTATGCCAGACAGTGTCCTCCTTATTTGGAAAGGTGTAATTGTCGGAACCACATACTTTGAATACCTATGTTTCCTGCCTTAAAAGGGTCATGGAACAACAGGTGTAATATATTTGGATATTCGATTGGCAGCCTGATGCCTGATCATACCTTGCTTGTTATAAGTCTGTGTAGAAAAGCGCACCAGAGAAATTGTCAATATAATAACACTTAAACAACTTGCAGAGGAAATGAAGGTCAGAGGTCATCGTAGATGTGCAGCAGGGGACTGACTACCCCATCAAACTGGCTTCCTTTTGAAGAACAAAATGATCCCTGTGTTCTTAAAGCAACATTACATTTAGATCACATAGTGCTGCAAAATGAATCGATAAAAGATCGTGATCTAGATTCAGACACCTATGCAATCTCTTTTCTAAATTTGTGCAAGAATCGTGCAGCATTGGTTAGCTGTCCAATTCATTTTAGTTACTCTTATGTTTTTGCTACAAGAGAGAGACTTTAAAAGAGGTTTAAGACAGTCAAGCACTTTGATTTTGTCTGTTTAAAGCCACAGTAGTTGGCTCCAGGTACTACATTTCTGTGGTAATGTTCAGCAACTACAGACTAAAGACTAAATATTTTCATGGAAAAAAAAAGGAATTGTGAGATTCATATTTGAGCAAGAATCGTGCAGCATTATCTGAAGCAGCAAAGCACCGGTATAGTCTTGGTTACACCTGCTGGCGACATAAGGTGTCATAGCGTGTGTCATTCGTTTCAGTTTGTTGATCTTCTCTACTGTACTTTTTACTGTATAAATGAGGGAGCACAATGGGTTTTTAGTCCTGGTCAAATTGAATGTTTGCTTAGTCAGCTCTTTTTCAGTTCAGAGTTGCTCTGATGAGAACATTGAACTGTCTTCTGTTTGGAATAAGGCAGTCCAATTTCATAAGCATTTCCCCTTTTTATACCCGAGAGACATGAGAAGGAAAACGCAACAGGAGAGATTGCTCTGGTGCACAACTGGGAAATCCTGATTGTTAATTTAACTCAGAGGTGTAATCAGATTGTGCAGTGTATGGAGCATGCCCTGCCCCAAATCAGTCACTGATAACCTGTTTCGTGTTACAGTTTGTGCACTGTTGAAAAGTTCTCATTTTCTTTAGAACCTAAAAAAATTCTACTACAAGACTACAATGTGCCTGTCACCAAACTGTCAGCAAATCTGAGGGAAACGGCTTCAAAGTGTATTACGCAGCTGAGGATGTTTGTGATTAGCAGCCTTGTTTCTTTCTCCTCCGCATGGAGATTGTCTTTGCTACAAGCTTACAAGCCTATCCACAGTTTTGTCGTCTAAAGCATGTGTGTGCTGTTGTTGTTATCTCATTGCTTTCTTTCTTTCTTATTCTTTTTTTCTTTTTCTCCCAATGTAGTTGTTTTTCCCCTCACATGTACAGTATTCCCTGTCTGTCAACCTCTGCAGTTGGTCATAGACAAGGAAGGATCAACATATGGAATGTCAGAACAGGTCAGCTCCATATATGGAGTTCTAATGGTTTGAGGTCAGATGTAGAGTTGCTGGCCGGCTCCATACCGTATATGCAGATCTAGGTGATGATCCAGTCTTCTCCATGTATGGCTATCCAGGGTTTGATGAAGTCAGTGTTTCGATCTTCATATATGGAGAATGATGGCCATAATGGTGGTGTGATGTATCGTGAGGGACTGACGGCCATATATTGTGGCGTGACGTGTCACGAGGCGTGAGAGTGAGGGACTGATGGCCATATATGGTGGCGAAACGGACGGAACAGCAGACGGAACAGCAGACGGACTGATAGGTTTTGCAGGGTTTTTCATAGTAATCTGCGACCTACAGTCGCAATAAAGTATATCATTTTTCTGATGACACATCTTTAGTAGGTCTTATTACCAACGAGGTTGAAACCGACTACCGCAGAGCAGTAGAGGAGCTGGTGAGATGGTGTGAGAGTTACAACTTGATTCTAAACATCTCTAAAAACAAAGAGATGTTCATAGATTTTAGGAAAAAGAAATCGTGTCCCCTCCCCCCCCCTCTTCATCAATAGGTTCCTAGGGACCACCATCCATGAGTCCTTATCATGGGATCTTAACACCAGTCTCATAATAAGCAAATCACACCAGCGTCTATATTTCCTGCGGCAGCTTAAGAAGTTTAAAGACAGCCAAGCAGCCATGACTCACTTCTATAGGGCCACTATTGAAAGTGTTCTCACCTTCTCTATGCTTGTCTGGTTTGGTCACACAACCTCTCAAGACAAATCAAAGCTGGAAAGAGTAGTACGTCGCGCATCAAAAAACATAGGATGCAGCCTCCCTACACTTTCCTCACTCTATTCCACCAGAATTATTAGGAAGGCAAATAAAATCATTGCAGACAACTCCCATCCTGCACATCACCTCTTCAATCTCCTCCCATCAGGCAGGAGATATAGAAGTATCCAGAGCTCAACATGTCGCTTCAGGGATAGCACTTACCCCGTAGCCATTAGACATCTGAACTCATAGTATATGCATATAGCACTACAAAAACTGAATGTAATTTCCTATGCTGCTGGTTTTTTGTTTTTGTATTGTACTGTCCTTCTTGTTTGTGTATCTATGGTTGTCTGTATATGTTGAGTATGAACCAAGACAAATTCCTATCAACTTGTTGACATGGCAAATAAATTATTGAATCTTGAATAATACAGTATTAACCACTGCACCATTTGCTGAACCATTTGCCTAACATCGGAGATGCTGTCGGTTGAAAAGTGGAGATACCAGATTCTGCAGTGTAGTGTACGAGGTCTTTCTGTGCACAGTGTCAACACTGCCGTGTATCAGCTGACAGCATATTGTTTTGAACGGCTGGGGATTCTCCAGTGGAAGATCCCACTCTTAGCTATACTCCTTTTGCTGGTGGGAGGCCCCTACTTTAAGCCCCTATTGGCCTGCCCTCTGCTAAGTTGTTTATCGTTCTTCTTGTTTACTCTGCCTGGCTGGATGCTCATCAGAGGTTAGAGAGCATTGTCAGCAGGAATTAGACCACATGTCACACTCTTTAACTGTGGAAACCTGCCTTTGCCATAGCAACAACGTTAGTCAAAAGCATGAAGTATAGTATACACAGCGACACAGGTCAACATTATTCATAACAGAGAACAGTAAAGACGTCCTTTGAGTTTCCAAAGCTGCCGTATGTTGTTTTGCTTGATAACAATCTTAATCCACATTGTGCTGTAGAGGCCACGGTATCATCGACCAACGACAATGTACAGTAATTAACCTTTTGAATTCCAGATATATTGAACTGATTCCAACTAAAGCATTTTAACAGCAAAGTGAGTTTACCAAAACAAAAACAAAACATGGTAAGCCTTAGCCTATACACTTGTATGTACACCTTCATGTACTGTTTAGTGTTGCTCAGAATGGCAGCTCTCTCAGGAGGACAGTGTTTTATTCCTGGTTCATGGGAGGTCAGTGGTGCCTGGTGCTGGCAGCCAGCATCCACTATCCCAGAGATCTGCCCTGCCCTGTGGGAGTTTGTGGACAGTGAGATGATGGGATGATAGGAGCAGTTACAAATCACAATCAGTGTCTTCCTCTGTCTTCCCCAGAGGTCAATAGATGATCCCCTTGAAGATAGGACAGACCTACCGTCTACAATGCATTGCACCAGACCAGAATTCAAAGGCTGTCAGACTTTTTCCGTTTGATTTTCTTTTGCTTCCAGCTAGGCTGATTGTTGGGCTTAATCTCAAGCATTGTTTACTATGCAAAGAAAATAAAAAAAATCCCCTTTGTTTGCAATCACTCTTGTTTTACAGCAAAACCAAGCAGGAAGTAAATAAAACAGGCAAGTTGGGGCAACTTGCACAACAGTGCTAGTTTCTCCCTATGCGCTTGTCAGCTCTGGATGAATTCGCATTCTGTTCTCAACACTTTTCCCCTCTGGGCCATGTCACTGAGCTTTGCGAAATACCTCGGTGTGTGTGAACAGCAACAAAGCAGGCAGGCATAAAGGGCTGGGCTGCCAGAGAGAGACTGGTGCTACTGGGCCGGGCTCATTTCCTGAATGATGGTGTGTGTGTGTGTGTGTGTGTGTGTGTGTGTGTGTGTGCGCGCGCGCGTGTGCGTGCGTGCGTGCGTGCGTGTGTGTGTGTGTGTTCATGTTCATGCAGGGATCTAGCCATCTAAGTTTTGTCTCTTTCCTGCACATTGAGTTCAAGTCTAAAAATAAAGGAGCGTTTAGTCTGCTGGGCAGGGCATCTTAGCCACTGAATAACCATTGTCTTGTGTTTCCCATACCATCCTCTGGGAGGTGTTTGTATTTCTAGGCTGGAGCATTTAACTGAATGACGTATGTAGTGTATTTCGTTCCCAGGATGATATTTTTTGTAAATAAACTAAACAGGGTGCTTAAACCTCCTTAGAGGGTTTGTCTTCATTCACATGCAGCTAAAACAGAGTTGAATTTAACAATGCTGTTAGTGTTTTGAAACTTTGACTACTTTTTGGACTGAATTCCCTGAAGCAGAGGGTTATCTGATTTCTCTGAACTGTGAGTAACTCCCAGACTCCCATGACTCCACTCTGCTTCTGTAGTTCTCTCAATAAATACTAAAAATAAAAAGTTAGTACAGTATTGCGTCAAGAGGATCTCTACATAATGTGTTTGCTAGCTTACCATACGGTTTCAGAAAAGCAACAGCAGGTGTGGTTCACAACCAAATATAAGGGAACCTAAAGCAAGCCATGTCTGAATCCTAAGAACTTGTTATACAGCACATGTCAATTCCAACCGATAAGAGTGAAACATCATTCATGGCACAGCGGGGTCACCCCAACACAGAAAATACAACAAACTTGGTCGTTCTTGGAAATTTGGCAGCGTATCTGTGCGATTCTTTGTACGCTGTCTCTCTCTTTTTATTTTTTTTGTTCGGGGGAAAGACTCAACTGTGGGAAACATTGATTTCCCGTGGACATGGAAGACAGTCTTCCAGAGTGTCATTCTATCCACAGTGCAGGCAGAACTCCAGGGTAATGCAGTTCATTCTCTCCCTTCTCCCCTGATGATAAGAGCGTGGGGGAAAAACCACAGCAGCTTCCCGGGGATGACTTCACCTGCATTTATACTGTTTCACTCCCAGAGTGCAAAGCAAAAAAAATCTCCATGGTTACTTACAACTTACTGTGCATGTCATCGCTATTAAACTATATGTTGCGAGTGTATTTGTAACCTTTTGCCTTTCGGTAGTCGGTACCAAGGGTAGGTGAGAATATCGGGGCTTGTTTACTTGCTAGATAGATACACTGTAAAAACCTGTGTTCATTTAACTCTTGAGAGTGCAAAAAGAAAAACGTCTTAGCAAATAATCTTAGCAACCAGTTTAAATAATGTTGTGAAATAATTTATTAGAATAATGTACTGTAAATACAGATTAGCTGTACATTTTACAATGCAACCTTTGGGCAAAACGAAATGTCTTCTCCCCTGTAAGTGCATCAGTCTAGATTTGCATGTATATTTATGTGGTTTCTGGCTTTGGAGGAAATGCCACACACTGTCTCAAACGTGTTTTTATACATGTGCGACTGCCAACATTCCTGACAAGCCGCCACCATTAAAATGTTGATTAGTTTATAGAGAGAGAGAGAGAGAGAGAGAGAGAGAGAGAGAGAGAGAGAGCCTTTAATAATCCATAGCTCTTGCTTTTGATCCTGCTATAATTATTCTGTTGAATAATTCCTCAGTGGAGTGCATGTGGACGGTGCTAATGAATGAGTGAGATGGATCTATAAAGGCAGGCCAGGCTACAGACGCTCCAATAACGTCCCTGGTGGGTTACTTAAGGCAGCTCTTGACTACCCAGCTCCCAACCCCCATACAGGCGGGCATGCTTGGGGGACCTTTAAGAGCCAAACAGTGTGAGAGAATATTGAATATTTTCCTTCGAGCAGTATAGGCAAGAGAATCAATTGAGTTTTGGTCAGCAGCGGCGGTTCTGAAGAATGATTATAAGGTAATCACCACACATTTTTGTCTCGCCACCCCTGTGGAGGTGAGCTTTCACTATCACCTTGTTTAAAGGTGAGTGCTGAGGGCTTGCTCTAGGTTAGCACCTCTGACACAATGTCGGGAACTCTGGTAGGATGACTGACTGCCATGGCATGCTTAAATCTTTATATACTGATTTATATACTTACTTACACGCCAGCAGATCTCCAAGCTCTCAGCACGTCTCGGCAAGTTGCATTGTGCCCCCCTATAATATAGGTGGACAGAGGACTACTGGCTTCATGTAGCCCTCTGTCAACACTAAAGACGGCACATCAGCTGACATTTTGGCCTGCAGTCAGTCCTCTCTCCAAAAGCATTCTGGCTCTACACATGCTAAGTGCAGTTATGTCTCAGGATAATCAGCACAGCAACTTTACACATGTTTTCACAGGAATATGTCACTTAATTTGCAGCCACCTTGTCATAAGTGGAAAGATTGTTTGGTGCTTCTTTGTGCTACCCAGATAGTCAGTGTTCAGACCTTGTTTCCTTGTTTGAGGTAACATACAGAGAGACATTCATCTAATGTAATCATGTCATAAGGCAAATATTTTTGCAAATATTTTGCTAGCAGCAATGATGACTCCAAATGTTGACATTTCACAAATTACACCCTGCTTTGCAAAGGGCGACTAAAACAAGTATTGTGCTAGAATGAGGCAGTCGAAGTGGAAAATAAAATACCCCCAAGAAAGTGTTATCTCTTTCTGTTTACTTCTGAGCTAAAGGTCACGTGTTGCCTGCGATGTTAAAGATGACTCACAGGTAAGAACATGTCCAGGAGTAACACTGTGAAGCACAGCTTGCCTTTGAGCCCTCACCTCGCTTAAAGGACCACGTACTTCACCACTTGTCAACCTATCTTCATATAATTGGTCCACACTAATGTTCATGATAAGATAGCACAATTTTTGTCTCCACCAGCCGAAGACATGGGGAGTAGTTATTTTGCACTCCGTCCGCGTGTCCGTCCGTAACTGTCTGTGTACAGCTAATCTCTGGCTCAGTTGACGTTAAGGAACTGGAGAAGGCCCGGAAGAGTTGGGCAAACATTAGCACGTTTCTGCAGCAGTATTTGATGATCACACACTTCATTGCTTAGCCTGGACTCTGAAGATCTTCTTTATGGTCTGAAAGCAGGATATCTGCACTACTATTATCTACTAATGTAGCAGAATAGATTATGTTTGTATGTTGGTATGTATGTTTTTTTCCCTTCTTTTTTGACAGCTACAGTACTGCTGAATGCAACATGAGTTTAGTTTATTCACTTAGCGGTTAGACACTGAGTATATGTAACCATTTAGTACACACTCTTCTACCCACACGCAACACACAATGCACAGAGAATGTCATGCATCACTTGTAAAAGTGTCAACTCCCTCCCGGCAGCTTTGTTCTAGCTCAGTAGACTCTTGTGCCTTGACCAGTTTGCTGTTTTTGGAATTTGTTTTCCATGTCTGTTCCTCACCTATATAAAGCCTGGTTTATAGTTTGTCGTACACTAGTGTCACCTGCCAAAAATAGCAGCTCAGTACAAGCTCACAATGTGTCGCATCGTTAGCCTTGCCCTGCTGCTATGATGGTAAACATTTTGCTTGGCTCAGACCTGTTCCTACAAGGCATGTTAAGTTTCCCTATGCCATCACCTCATACCATCTTCATAATCATCGGTGCATTCCTGAAGCGTGACTGCAACCTCTCTTCTAACACACTGAGCCCTGTCGCCGGGTTGTACTAACGCTTTGCTTTTTGTTATTGGCCTGTTTGCAGTAAGGGCTCCTTCTGATGTAATATTGATGGGGTTACCCAGCCAGCAGTGAAATGAGACAAATGTTTTATTTATCTGCAGAGAAGCAATATTGGCATCGACATTCGCAACCCACCCCCGCAGTGTTCCACCTCTTTATATAGCAAGAGAACTGAGCAGGCTGATCAACCTTTTATTTCCTGGCTGCACATATCATATTGTTTACAATACGTTTGAGTGGATATCAAGTGGACTGTCATTAGTTTGTCATTTCGAGGTGCCATGGTGTCTCCTCCTCATTTTGCGCAAATGAAGAAAAAACAAGCTGCCAAATATAAATTTAAATATAAAAGTAATACAGTAAATTTGTGACATGCATACTTTTTCCACACTGATATTTTCCACTCTATATATTCTGCTATATTTTGTATGATGATGCAGGGTCATGGGAGCGATGTCTCTCGCTTTAGATGTGTCTATCTCAGCCAAATGTGCTCTTCCGGACAGTGATGTACTCCCTGATGGAGATACAGTGTATGTTTGATAGAAACAATATATATCCCATGTGCCATTTAAAAATAAAAGGTTAAATAGTCATAGATGGGAATGGGTAGCTCTATAGCAAAGGTCAGTGAGCCCCACATAAATCAAATACTGTGATCTAGCCTGCACTTAATCAGACGTCATGATGGAATGACTCTGGCCTCTCATAAAAGGAACATGCCCTGCACCCTGCACCACACCACTGAGGCATGTGGGCTCTACGTCCTCCACTGTGACTGCTTGGCTGTCATGAAAGTGTGAGGGTGGACTGCAGACACAGACACATTATTACTTGCACTGGGGGCGTTGCGGTGCAGAGGAGTTTATGATGAAAATCTCTGTGCCCACTACAGGGACCACATCCTGGATGCAGTTGAATAAATATACTGAGTTGGGAGGGGGTGGTCCTGCAGGGACTGGCCCATGTGGAGACTAAACATTATGAACAACAGCAAAGTGCTGCTGTTTGACATTTTATCTGCACAATCTTGGCATGCATTCACATTTCACAACAGCAAGCCTATTGAAGTAGAGTGTCTGTTTGGGTTTAGATGATCCCATTGACTCGGGATGTCTGGCTGAATGTTGCGGTGCCCTCAGCCAGTAATATTCTACCACCAAATCTATCTGAGAACGTGCAGGGGTCTTTAATTAGTCATTAGGTACAGAGATTTCGCTGCTCGGATCTGAGCCTCTTCAACGCAATGTAATATAATCTGTTGAAATAGAGAGCGGTGGATATTGGAAAACAGATGAAAAAGCAGGCTTGAGTATTATCTCTTGTGTCTTTCTGGCTTGCTGTCATTACTGAAGGCACTACACAAGGCTGCTGTGTGTGTTTGTCCTCTTATCAGCGGCTTGATCCAGCTGCAGGGACAGTGTTTAGGGCCCAACCCTCACAAGTTTATCCTCCGTTTGCTCAGCTTATCCTATGGGCAGGGTTTAGGATACAGCATATCCAGATGTAGATACCCATCAACCCCCCTCATGGATTCCTACATAATGGGTAGGGCTAAGGGCTATGGTTCAGTATGCTGTGGTTTTGGTCTATGCATGTAGATTTTGATATCCCTTATTAAATAAGATGTCCTCTAGAATCAAATATTAAGGAAGTGTTAGAGAGAGCACTAATGTCCAGTCCAAAATTATTCAACACATAACCTAAGTCTGCTTTTATTACAACTAGCCATAGCCCTGTGGCAAAGTCAAGTCAAAGTCCAGTTACATGCACTGTGTATTTGGGCATGCATCCAGTTTGTGATCTTTGCCACGCATATCACCTCTCTCACCCTGTACTTCTCGTCTCTCTCTGTGCTCTCTTTTCCAGTGCCACTCTGATTATAGCAAACATACATAAAATTAAACAAGATAACAAACGAAAGCTTTCAAAGTATTAATGACAAGCTGTTTAAAACGATCAAGTGAAATTAAATTATCCAATTTTAAAACAGATTGTCTTACGTTACCCAGATCCGATTTAACATTGGGAATAAGTAGCCTTGAACTTGTAGCCTAATCTTGTGAATGGGTATGGTGATTTCAAACTCTGAAAGTTGCTATACAGTCATTTTCCACCTGTAAGTCAACCTGGGGAGATAACAGACTGATAACATACTTCCTTCACTGCATGAGAAGTCCAAGCCACGCCGCTTCTTTTCACCTGACGGGGCGTTTCCCTGGTTGGACATAGCACGTGGAAGGAACACATAATTCCAACCAGTTCCTTTACCCTCCATCAGGCAGTATAGAGACCAGGCTTACTGTATGTTTTTTATTAGGGTACCTACGCTAGGGGGTCAGGAGAACATGCAAACTCCACACAGTGTGTTATTGACCTGATCTCCACAGCAGTAAAGCTAACATCCATTCCATTCCTCAGACATAGCCGTGGTGGAGATGACAGATGCGTTCCGCCAGCCCTCGCTGTTCTACCACCTGGGTGTGAGGGAGAGCTTCAGCATGGCCAACAACATCATCCTGTACTGTGACACCAACTCAGACTCCATTCAGTCTCTGCAGGTAAGCAGTGTTGATTTTGTCGACTAATTATACCACCTCTTCACCTAAAACTGGAGTATGAATAGGCATTAGAACTATGATGAAAAATCTTCGTCGACTACCTTTTTTCACTGACGAAAACTTCACTGACTAAATGTAGATTTAGTCGACTAAAAATGATATAAATGATATTTGATATTACAAGACTAACACAAAAACATTTCAGTTGACTAAAATTTTGGCCCATCACTTTCTTCCGCCCGCAATTCATCAAACTCAATGTTCTGCGCTTGGTGATTAAAGGCTGCATTTAGAAGCGATCAGTACAGATCATTAAATTGATGCAGCTGTGATTTGGTGCTTGAAGACACATTAACAGAACAGATTGAGATGTGAGGTGAGTGGACTGTTTGATGCCTAAGGACGCAGAAAAATGGTGTTCATATCATATATCATATCATTAATATCATTTTAATGAGGTGTACAGTAATCAACAACCATTTTCATTTAGTTAAATTGCAATGTTCTCAAGCTGTCGTATTGTATGACTCCTATAAAAGGGTTTACTTTCACAGACATTAATTGGATGATATATTTAACCACTTCCAACCTGGAGTCCTTTTTATGCATGTCATATGCAAAGATATTCAAACATTTTGAAAGTCTTCTCAGGTTCTCAGATGTGTCACGATGCAGTGTTTTGTAAGCTTTGTGAGCGGCTATTTTCACTACTTTTGCGGGACACTGCCAAACTACGAATTATAAAAATGGACCTATAGTTGATTAAAGAGGGTGTAAGTAAGTGATTGTATCTCAGTATCTCTCAAGTTTCTTAAACTCTTTTAGTCACGCTATCGTGGGTCAGAACCTTGGCTCGAGTCAGACTAGGCCTATAGCTCGCTGCTATCATGTGCAGCATCTCCCCAGGAAGTTACACCATTGGTCCGGAGAATGTTTATGAGTTTCCCCCGATGCATGGTGTCAATAGCTTTGCATAAGTTAATGAAGGTGATCGCTATTGACAGGTTCACCATTGCACCTTCCTGCAATGCTTCCTGCAATGCTTCCTCCACCATTGCAGTATCCTCCTCAGAGCCGCTATCTGCCCGACTGCTGTGAGTTTCTCAGCAGAGGGTCTAAGACGCTTGAGCATCATCTGGTTAGCTGTCATGGCGACAAGTAAGCTCAAGCCGATGTGACTCCCGGTATTGGTGAGGTATCCTGGCGTTTTTGCCAGATGTGTATGCTTGTTTGATGAAGTCCAGCATAGAATATATAGAGATTACATTTTTTACAAAAAACTAAACGCATTACATTACTTACACCCCCTTTAAGTGAATGGTCAACGTTTGTGACAACATTGTAAGGCCAGAACACCAAATGAATCAGACCTGTATGTGTTAGTGTGCCTGGGATGTTTCCTTGAGTCTTGCCCCTAGAAAGCGGTCCCTCCGTTTAAGAGCAGAGATGAAAAAGGTTTCAAAGTCTCTGCTGCAGGCGTCTTGCAGAAAGGGAACAGGGAGCCTTTTCTTCAAAGTGTTTTGCTTAGTGAGAGGAGCCTCCTGGCGACATTTCCCCCAGGTGGTGACCACACTGGATACAGCTACAGAGTACATACAGTACACTGCATTCTCAGAGTTAAATTAACACTCAGGAAGGATTTTACAGTGTACCGTAATGCACAGCCATGCATACAGTTATACAGGTATGTGTATAGTAGCAGTGAGTAGCATTGCAGATTATGGTACAGAAAATATTAAATAAAAAATATAATAAGCTATTTGTTCTGTTTTTATTGCAAACTATGAAAAAAGAATTATCTTAACATTTTAGAAAAGTTTGGAAATACATTAAAGAATTTCACCTACCATATAATGGCATGTCCAAAACATACAGTAGGGACACCAGGGTTTATGTGGTTGAAGATGCTATTCTTTGCAGCTATAATGCTAAATGGCCCTTAAACCATGACGCTGTCCCCATGCTGCGGTGGGATTGTGTGTCTGGGTGGGATGGCTGGCCGTCTGGGAGCTCCCCACCCTGTCTTATAATAAGACCACTTTTCTCTGGTGGTTTCCTCACTTGTGGATCAGCCGGCTGCTACTCAATTATTTAACGGCATGGTGTTTCAATCTTATTTTTACGGCGTGCCTCTTATAGATGTAGCCATCTATAATAGGGTCCTGTCTGTGTGTCTGTCAGGAGATAATCTAGCAAACTGCTGCACCGATCAAACCCAGCATTTCTTGTGCCTAATGTAGAATCACACTACATTTTATTCACACATGTTCTGTACTTTTTGAAATATTTCATTCACTGAACTGAATCACTTTTTATCATGGAAGTCAATGGCACATGGAATGTCCACATTTGCTAGCTAAAGACAAGCCGTCTATGAGGAAGTGAATCTGTGTGGTGGAATTCATTGACATACATTACTGTAATTGAGAAAACAGCCAGAGCTCAATAAATGTCCTTTTCACACAGAGCAACGGGCGCGTTTCAATCTAACAGGTCTTTCTCAGTGTTCAGATACATTTGTTGTATGCTGGCTGTTCTCAGATTCATTATATTGTTGACTCAGCCATTCACGTTGAGACTTTTGTTTAATCTGGAGTGTTGCAGGCCTTCTGCTTTGCAGTGCTTTCTGTTAAATACATTACTTTAATGACAAAAAAAGGTCATGAGATCCACATAAAGCAACACTGTTATTGGACCCAGTCTAGTTTCTAATGATGTCCTTTACAGTAGTAGTATAACCAAGGCTTAGAGATTCTTAGTATTATTATTATTAAAATATGTACACAGTTTAAACCTTTTTTATCCTATCTTGCCATGGCAATAAGGATGGTAATGTCGGTCAGTCGTGAGCTCAGTTCGTCCTCCATCTGTCCAACACTTTGGTCTCACACAAGATATCTCAGAACCCACTGGCTGGATTGCCATGGAATTTGCTTTGCACTACAATAATTTTTTTTGTGACCTCATTGTTTTGCTTTAGCTAGCACCACCCTCAATTCAAAATGTAGACTTTAGATTACATTACAATTCCATAACTACGGTATGTTATAGTTATGCAAATATGCTTACTTATGTAAAAAAGAAAAAAACCCATTTGCAGTCATTATGCTTTTATGTGTTTATTCTGAAGTTGTTTACTTTGAATTCAAATGAAGTATTATGAATTGCATGGTCTTTTGTTAGCATTGTACTACTGGTTAAAATCAAGGAGAAGACTTCTTGAAGCCTCTCTAATAGCCTGTTTCTCTTTGCTTCTTCCAGGAGGTCATTTGCCAGAAAAACACTGTAAGTATTGAATGCAATCTTCAGTTCTCCTTGTCTGTGCCTTCACACTCACAAATCCTGTTCCCACATTATGTTGTGCAAAGAAGGAATGTTTCTTGCAGCCACACAAACATCTGACACTGTTAACCACTTATACCCACCTACTGTACTTAGTTGACCCGGGGTCCCCCATCTTCCCCTCAACACCAAATCTCAAATATAGCCGTATTTTGAGGTTGTACATCTGCAATTTTTGCCAGATGTTCACCCCAGAATAGGAGTGTTAAAGTTCATGTACTTAGATTTTAGTTGTATTCTTCTGAATGAATGCCACAGGTGAAAACAATCCTCATGCATTGAAGGAATCTGGTCAGTCCGTTGCTCTCCCCAGGCAGAGGGAGTGTAGTGCCCAGAATTACTTTAAGCAAATGACACTGGGTGGAAAAAAAGGGGTTACAAAAATCGTACATGCTTCTCTCTCTCTCACTCAAATTGCCTCGGACACCCTCTCTCCCTTCCGGCAATCTCAATTCTTGTTTGGAGGTTTCTGTTCCACATTCCCCTCGTCAATGCCTTTTTGGCACTGGCGAGGGGGATGGTTGGAACAAACAACAAAAGCAATAGGTTGGAAAGCCTTCTATCCCTCCTACTGTTTCACATTGGCTAAATCAGGGGTTCTCAATGTTTTTGGCTGGGGAGGGGACCCCCGGAAATGCTTTGGCCATGTCTCGCGACCCCCTTCAACACCCCCAATACAAATTGACTGCTACTTATGTGTACTGTAAACTCTTAATTTCCATTTTCAAAAAATATGTATATATATTTTTATTTTAATAATCTGGGACCCCCCAAAATAATTTGGTGAGCCCCAGGTTGAGAACCCCTGGGCTAAATGAACTAGAATAGACAGATAGGACTTTTGGAAAGTCTGGCAACCCAACGTGGATTAGTTTGCACCTATCTGTGTAGGTTAGTAGTAAACATCATTACTTTACAATAGTTTTAGAACTTATGTACTTACTTACTTATTGTAATTAATATTTGTATTATTCTCTTTTCTTCTTCATCCTTTATTTTGTGATTATTTTTTATTTATGATGATATTGGGCTCTTAGTTTGTGCTACAGTAATTGTGGCCTTGTCCCCAACCTCAGCATGCTTTGTATTTTCTTGTGTCTGTTGTTGGGTAGTGAAAAAAGGGCATTGGGTTGTATGTTTGCACTGTGAATATACGCATACCCTACTTCTTCAGACTAGTACACTAGTACTAGACACGAAAGTAACAGTTTTTGCTATTTTTGAAACATTGTGAAAGTAAAAGTGAAAGTGGTTAAGTGTTTGTCTGACTGTCTGTGGGTTTAATCTCCTGAAAAGTAACGGTTTTGGACATGTAAGATTTCCGCCGGACGACAATAATAGTTATAAGTTATGTAGTGATTGTGTGCGTTAACACAATGCCCAAAAAAAAAAAAAGAATAGCCAACGCTATTTTTTCACACAGATGCTGTCCCGTTTTTAATGGATTAAACCCTCTAGTCTTAGTGAAACGGACTTGAGTTACAACTGTACTTACTTGGACTGTTTTTTCTGTCCACACCAAATCTCTTCACCCCGAAAATAGCCACTCTACAAGCGCACAACATGTCGTGTTCACGACATACAGTATCGTGAGCTGGTAGATTGACTATTTTAATGTCATCGTCCCCCCCCCTATAGTGATGCTGGGGTTCAATTGCTTAAAGCACTGCAGCACCAGATGTGTTGCAGCAGGGCAGCACCAGATGTGTTGCAGCAGGGCAGCACCAGATGTGTTGCAGCAGGGCAGCACCAGATGTGTTGCAGCATTGCAGCACCAGATGTGTTGCAGCAGGGCAGCACCAGATGTGTTGCAGCAGTGCAGCACCAGATGTGTTGCAGCATTGCAGCACCAGATGTGTTGCAGCAGGGCAGCACCAGATGTGTTGCAGCAGTGCAGCACCAGATGTGTTGCAGCATTGCAGCACCAGATGTGTTGCAGCATTGCAGCACCAGATGTGTTGCAGCATTGCAGCACCAGATGTGTTGCAGCATTGCAGCACCAGATGTGTTGCAGCAGTGCAGCACCAGATGTGTTGCAGCAGTGCAGCACCAGATGTGTTGCAGCAGTGCAGCACCAGATGTGTTGCAGCAGTGCAGCACCAGATGTGTTGCAGCAGGGCAGCACCAGATGTGTTGCAGCAGGGCAGCACCAGATGTGTTGCAGCAGTGCAGCACCAGATGTGTTGCAGCAGGGCAGCACCAGATGTGTTGCAGCAGTGCAGCACCAGATGTGTTGCAGCATTGCAGCACCAGATGTGTTGCAGCAGGGCAGCACCAGATGTGTTGCAGCAGGGCAGCACCAGATGTGTTGCAGCAGTGCAGCACCAGATGTGTTGCAGCATTGCAGCACCAGATGTGTTGCAGCAGTGCAGCACCAGATGTGTTGCAGCATTGCAGCACCAGATGTGTTGCAGCAGTGCAGCACCAGATGTGTTGCAGCAGTGCAGCACCAGATGTGTTGCAGCAGTGCAGCACCAGATGTGTTGCAGCAGTGCAGCACCAGATGTGTTGCAGCAGTGCAGCACCAGATGTGTTGCAGCAGTGCAGCACCAGATGTGTTGCAGCAGTGCAGCACCAGATGTGTTGCAGCAGGGCACACACGCACAATCTTTCTCCAAGATACGGGTGATTTAGACCACGGCTAACAAAGTCATCGGGATGACTTCCTTCCTCCACGGCTTAATGACCACTGGAGCTGTTGTAAAAATTAACTGCTAATCATTAACATCATAATAACCTTTGCAGCTCCGCTTCTCCTATCCCAGGGGTTTTTAACTGATTATGAACCAGTGACCACAACCCTGGCTAATAATCAACCTGGGGACCACTGTTGTGTTGGGTGGGGGGGGGGGGATATGGGTGTGGTGTGGGGGAAAAGCTTGGGGTGAAATATTGAAGGTTTAATTTAATTGGTTAATTTTAGGTGAATTAAATCAAGACCTTAACAGCCATTATTTAACTGACATGTGCTAGTGGTCCAGAGCTCAAAAAAGATTGAGAACCACTGATCTATTCTTTCCCATAGTTGCCCTTATTCGGTTCTCTTTCTCCCATACTAAACTAATGCTAATTGATTCATTGCAACTTATGCATGAGCAAGCAGACGCATGCGATTGGTTATTTGTGCACATTTCCTAATAATGGCGTGCGTGTGTGCATGCACGATATGTTTCTCAACTAGTGGTTGATAAAATCAAATCTCCAATTTCCTGCATTACTAAATGCATGGTCGGGGACCACATGCAATACCTTCACGAACCACCAGTGGTCCACGGACCACCAGTTGAAAATCTCTGTCCTATCCTGTGAAACCAGCTCTTGGTAACACTTAAAGGCTGGGACTATAGTTCCTTATAATCGCATTTATATTGCATTATAATGCACATAAAGGCTTCAAATGTTTTTTTTACGTATTATAAGTGCTGGTCATAATGCTTTATAAGCTCAGTGGAACAACATGAACACATTATAACTACCATAACTTAGTCGGTTATAAAGTGTCTTTGTCATAAGTAAGTAAGTTATAAGTTGTTATGCATAAGTATAAACATTATAATGAGTGTTATAAAGTGCATGATAATTGTATTATAAATGCCATTCTAATGAATTATAGACACAGCCTTAAGTAAAGTTACCATACTTTTTACTGCAAATACAAATACACACAAACATTCTGCCTTAAGTTTAGGCCCAACTGACTGAATCATGGACTCGTTTTCACATTCTCTCACTGTCCCACACCTTTGTTTGCAAGCCAGTTCTGGAACGTAGCAAAACTAACAATACCACAATGTACTATAAATACCGGTACTCTATTATAAGTAAAAGTTCTGTATTCACAATTTTCCTTGAGTAAGTGCAAACTTATCGGTACCAAAGGTAAAAATCCTCATTATGCAGAAGGTCCCATTTCAAAGGTTCTCATCAAAATCTTAATATGCAACTAAGTAACTGTACTGTAGTAGAGTAGAAGTAACATATTGCAAAATAGGAATACTTGAGTAAAGTAAAAGTAAATTTTACTTTACTCAAGTACTACAGTACTAAATGTACAGGTATACTTTCCACCACCGCCAATACATACATTATTGCCAGAGGGACTAGTGACAGTCATTTGGGATCACACAGAAGCGAGCTAAATATAGCTGCCGTCGGGTGTTGCAACATGGGTCAACTGTCACCTGTATGGATGCAAATCTGTGCTACTCTGTAAAGGTTGTTGCTGGTGATGTCATTAAAAAACACCGTTCGCTTCACAGAAGGCGGAAGGAAGCAGAGATGTAATTTTATTTTAAAATCACGGATCGAAAATGGTCGATCTATGCATCACGATGTGTTGTGAGATTGTAGATTGGCTATTTTAGCAGTTCTCGAAAAAAGACAAAAACTTTGACTGTAATTAAAGTTGTTCATGAATGAATGCTTGCAGAAAGAAAACAAGAGTATAATCTACATCAGATTAATCTGCAAAAAGCATTTAAAGATGGAAGAAATATTAATAAAATACCTCAATTTTGAGGTTAAATGTGAAAGCTAGGGTGTGGCAAAATCTGATTATGGCCTATCCAGATTGGAAGCAGATTTGTTTTATCAAGTCTGAACAGCAAAAAATAAGGAAAGAAAAAAAGCATAGAAACTGGTCAGGTAACTTTCCTCTTCTACCCCAGATTTTAACCCGGTTTCCTGCTTAAATTTAAGCTGAAATTTGTACCATTGAGCTACTAGAGCCTGCTTGCTCTGGGCATAAACTGAATCTTGACCCTCAGGTCAAAGTTCGTGTGGGCTCCTGTGTCTAGGTAAGCATTAGTCACGCCTATGTCGTTAGGTCATTAACACACCAACTAGTGCAGATATTTCTAATACAAATACGTATTGTTAGTTACTGTTGGGTACAAATCTCGTATTTCCACATTTTTGTGCAAATAGTGCGTGAGTAGACAAATATCTTGATCTGCTATTTTTTGTTATTCTTGATTTTATTTTAAGTGAAAGTGGGAGTGGGTGGGTTTTATGAATATTTAATGAAACGTATTACCGAAAGGTTGACTAAATAATAACTACATTTGGGCCAACATTTCTTCTTTCCTGAAAAGTAAGCGTTTTGGACATACATCAGACAGTGACTGTGTATGCTTTGACAGATGTGACCGTTTCATCAGGACACCAACAATAGATTTTCTTGCTCCTCTCCCAGTTTTACGAAAGTGTTTCCTCAAGCTTTCCCAACCAGTGGCAGGTCCCCGCCTGCAGCAACCAATGCATTCCAAATTCCTGACCGAAACAAACCTCCAAAAATGGAAGGTTTTTACAATGGGTGGGTGCCTTTTGCCTTGAGAATGCCCGGACGGGCAAAACATTGTTTGGTTAAAACAAAGAGAGGACATTCCCTTTTTTATTCATTTGATAATCTTTGGGTTCAGCACCGTATCTAAAAAGTGTTGGGATGTGCATATCTCATTTTATTTTGCCTTTTCCTACCACATGTACCCAAAACAAAAGTGTCCATCAAGCACTACCACCGAAGCCAAAACAGGGACAGACTTGGAGCTAAAATGAGATAGGATGTACTGTACTTAGTACTTACATTATAATACTCCATCTGTAAATAATAAGACTAGGACGGCTGAGTGAGCTGATTTCCATAAGCTGATTTCCATAAGTAGTGATTTCCAATAATCAGCATGAATGAATGAATGGAATGTGAACGGTAGTTTTCTCCATGGGGTTGTGGGGTGACACGTGACAGGAGCAGTTCAGGTCAAGTGTTCATAAATGCACATGTTGCTGATGATGTGGCCGATGTGTCCTTTAGGCCAGGGGTTCTAAACGTTTTTGGCCGGGGACCCCCGAAAATGCTTTGGCCAGTGCTTCTCCAACTTTATCATGTCAAGGCTGCCCAAATTAAGATGATGGCCCCAGACCATCATCTGAAAGAATTGTATGCCAGGGGGACCCCCATACAAGATTTGTACAAACAGCAGATCTACAAGCTCAAGACCCATTCCATCGCGACACGTCGTGAGTTTATAGATCGGCTATTTACCGTAGGGTTAAAGTGATTAAAGTGATTTGGTTGGGGACCCCTTGGAAACCCCTCAGGGACCCCTGGGGTCCATTGAACCGCTTTAGGCGTCTGCTGGCTCACTTCACTGTAAAACATTGTATTAATTTATCAATGAGATTGTACAAATCTCACCAAATTGATATTATTTAGTTACATTTGTACACTCCATCTGGGCTCTGGGCTCCATCTTGCACCACCCCTTACCCCTTATCCCTAAACTTATTTGCCATTCTTTACTATTTTAAAACATTTAAAAATAGTTCAACTAACCAATCTACATCGACACGTTGTTTGCTTGTAGTTCGGCTATTTGTACTATTTTAAAATGTTTTAAAATAGTAAAAATGGCAAATAAGTTTAGGGATAAGGGGTAAGGGCCGGGGTGGCGCAAGATATAGTTCTCTGTGTATACAGTACACCATTGTCTGTGCAAACTGCAAAGAGAGCCTATTCAGCCTGATTTAGACTTAGGACGGTGTATAAATGAAGTGTTATGTCACGTCTGTAACCGTCTTGCACAGGGGAAGCAACTCAGACTTCCTCCTGGCAATATGAGTTCCCATCATAAAGTATTGTTGTCGGCGTGTTAGCGTTTATCCACATTACATCCATTACATCCACACTAGCGTCACTATTCTGGACATTCGGCTAAAATAACAGTGAACGTCTAGATCGGCTATTCCCAGTGAAGATATTTGATGTAGAGGGAAGATAGATAAAGATAATGTGCATAATGTATTATAACTTATAAGACACAGAATTATTTTATTTGCAAGGTGTGGTTGTACATAAGAGGAATAACTATTGGCGAGGTTGATATTAAGGTTGGTGAGGTTGGTGCCTCAATGCCTTGAGGGTATTTCATGACATTTGGCAAGAAAATCCACTTGGACTCAAGCCAAGGATTAACTGATTAGAAGTAGGTGGTCAATGGTCATCACAATGCATGGTCATTAACCCGTTACTGTAAAAAAGAAAAACTCTAGTAAACAGGACCTGAGTTGGCTCTGTACTACTTGTAACTCTGTGGGTGCAACTATAGTTTTATTGTGATAGTTACTGTCCAAACAGTGATTCAAATACATAATAACCCATCAAACCAATAATGCCAAATAATAACTACAACAATTGTGATGATAATAATAATAAATAGACATACTAAACAGTGAGGATGGCTTCTACAGTTACTATACTGTACTGTACGGTACAGCCAGGGGGGCAGTCAGACAGATATTTTGTGAAGCTACTAAGGATCTAGAAAGATGGCGATGTACAATTCAAGGACTGACAGGCTTCATTTTACGTTCATGTTAGACCCGCGGAACACTTTGTCCATATTTTTTACAGTCTATGGGTACAGCACAGTTTTATTGTTAGTTAAAGACCGGTGAGAGTTAAATGAATGCCCCTGATTTAACTGTGGTGGTGTTCTCTTCCTTGCAGACATGCTCGGCCAACTACACCTTCATCCCGTATATGGTGACGCCACACAACAAGGTCTACAGCTGCGAGAGCAGCTTGATGAAGGGCCTAACGGAGCTGATGCAGCCCAGCTTTGAGATGCTGCTAGGGCCAATCTGCATTCCCCTGCTGGACCGCTTCATCCGGCTGCTGAAGGTGCCTCCAGCCAACTCCCAGTGAGTACCAGGAGAGATGAAGTTGGGCCGGCGATGGGGTTTAAACCCACAGTTTCAAAAGGTCATCTCTGAATGACTCTGTCAGGAACCAGATACAGAAAGGAACAGAGTATAATATGAATAAGTACAGAGAAAACATGATGTTGTAAATGGTGCATTTATATAGAGGGTATGCACATGCATAAAGTGAATGGCAGATCGAGTGGCAAAGTGAGTGACAAAGTGAATGTAATGTGGTTTAAAGTCATTTAATGCAATCAAATAGTACTTTTCTGTTTGGATGTATGGGCTATGAAGGCCAGAAAGTAGTTTTTTCCCACTCAGTAGGCGTTCCCGCATAACTTCCAGGTATGATGATGATGTCCTGCACCTAATGCACCTTCATCCAAGGTGCTTTACATAGATTGTGCATTACATTCACCCATTCACACACACATGGCGGCGGAAACCAAGGCACCAATCAGCACATCGGGAGCAATTAGGGGTTTAGTGTCTTGCTCAAGGACACTTCGACACTAACTCTGGGGGAGCCCGGGATCCAACTGGCAACCATCCAGCCACTCTACCCCTGAGCCACCGCCGCCGCCGTTGTTGCACTTCAACAGTTAACAGTAATCTCGTATCAGTGTCCTGATAAAGCAGTGACCATGGTGCATATCTGTATTAAGCTTAAGCTGAGTGAGATGACCGGTCAAACAGTTAAACAGGTCAGATGAGGTCCAATAGATATAGGTCAAGCCTAACAGACTATGCATGTCCTCTCAAAAGTAGAGGGAAGAAAATATCACAAACCCCAGCGTCATAATATGCGACCATTCCTCCAAAATAGGAAAACATTCAAATATCAGATCTACAAGCATGTAGATTGGCTGATTTCAGTGAAGAGATTTGGTGTAGAGGGGAAAGGGAGGGGACAGTGTACGGGCTCTGATCAACAGTATCTATAGGGTTTAAGTGGTTAAGTTAGAGTTTAGTTTGGTATGTTAGCTCAGTGGTTTCCAAATGGTGTGCTGTGAGGCAAGTCCAGGTGTGCCTGATTGTTGCCATTTGGAACCCACTCAAGGACACTTTGAGACCCACTAGCAGAGTGTTTCCAGTGAGCCAACATGCACAATAGCAGTACAATAGCAATACCCTGATGTTTGGCTAGAATGGAACAGGGCCTTCATTTAAGTATCAGCAGTAACACCTGTGAAGGAAGTAGGGAAGGGGCCCGAGTTATTTCCAAAATGGCGTGTGTGCATGTAGCCCATTCAATGCTGAAAACATTCTCAGCATCTCGGCATTCTCTGTTCCATGAATAGTGAGTCATGTTCTAGAGGCGGAGGATAGCATGGGCTGTTGTTGCCAATCTTTTTGGCACAGTTCGGTCAGCCCACTGTGCTACTGCTGGAGATACAGTAGAGCACTGAATGCAGTCATGGGACTTGGATCCAGCCTAACCGAGGTCATCACATACTGTACACACTGAGGGTGAGATGACAGACTATTTATAATAGGCTAGTAGAGAGTCAGTCAACCTGGCTGTAGAGTACCATATGGTCTATATAATGAGCTGAAAAACATGTTCACGCACACAGGGACTCGCTGGTGGTTCAGTACAGTATGTACAGTGCCACATAATTGTGATGATCATGTGGGAATGTATTCAGCTCATGACCTGACCTCTCTGTGCCATCTCTCCCCACGATGCTGAAGCAGCCCAGAAGCCTGTTTATGTTTCTATTTGTTTTTGTTATCGTCCATGCATCCATTAAGAATGGATACGTAGTTTTGTATTAAACATGGAGGGAATGAGCAGTATGGGGCCTGAAGAGATGATTAGGTTTTGGGTCAAAAAGCTTTTTTTCTGTGTGTCCTGTATTTAAAAGGAAAAAGAAAAGTCCACAATGGAGAGACGTATAGAACAAGAGATGTTGGTTTGCAACCCAGGTGCATTTGATTAATCTAAATGTGGTACTGTGGGTTGTGGCTGCTGTGGCTCTAGTGTATGTCAATTTAAAAAGGGTGAGCCAGCCTAGTACCACTAAAAGTGTGTGTGTGTGTGTGTGTGTGTGTGTGTGTGTGTGTGTGTGTGTGTGTGTGTGTGTGTGTGTGTGTGTGTGTGTGTGTGTGTGTGTGTGTGTGTGTGTGTGTGTGTGTGTGTGTGTGTGTGTGTGTGTGTGTGTGTGTGTGTGTGTGTGTGTGTGTGTGTGTGTGTGTGTGTGTGTGTGTGTGTCCGTCCATCCATCCTCTTTTCCACAGCCAGTACTTCCGTGAGACCATCCTGAATGAGATCCGTAAAGCTCGGGAGTTGTACACCGGCCCTGAGCTGGCTGCTGAGCTGGGTCGCATCCAGCAGCGTCTGGACAACGTGGAGTGCCTTTCTGCCGACATCGTCATCAACCTGCTGCTGTCATACAGGGATATTCAGGTACACACCAGTGTATTATGTTCGGTTTAACCTCTTAAACCTGAATTCACACCAGCAACGGTATTTCGCTTCTGCGTTCTGAGAAAAGCAACCAGCCAGGTTCAATGCCTTGTCTATGGCACTTTGCCACTGCTGTAGTGTGGAGAAAAAGAGCGGCAACTAACCAGAAGCTACCCAGCTTACTCTCAGTTGTACATGTGAAATGAATCAAGACTGAGCATGGCCTTTTTCTTTCCTAAAATGTATAGTTTAGACAAATGATGCTCATCATTGATTGGAGTGTTTGTACTTCTCCCTGCCTATGAACTCTGCTGCCTGGCACAGCTGCTGCACATCAAACATTGCTGACAATGCGTTGGATTGCAGCCTGTTGTAGTGAGCTTGTAGATCTGTTTTTTTTTCAGTATTTTTTTAATTTGTTGGAAACCTATAATGACTTGCCCAAATAGGGAGTTAGTCCAAGGTCCCACCAGGTCCAAAGTGGTTAAACAGACATTTTAAATCTGGGGGCTGAGCAGGAGGTAGTGAACAGGTACTGAAATGCTACTGTTGTGCACTTTTGCGAGTGTGGACTGTTTTCTTGTTTGTTTGCTTGTTTGTTTTTGTATCTGTAGATTAGCAAATTTGCACTACACTACATACGATTTTGAGTTTGGTGCATCGTGGTGTATTGCTTAACTGGAAGTTTCCAGGTTTGACTGCCTGTGACCGCAAGTGTCCACCTTGAGAAATTGTCCTGGAACAAGCAGTACGGTTGTTCCAGGACAACTGGTTTCTGGGTCTGGAACTCACCCTGAGCAATGACCTCCCTGTAGAACAAGGAGGGGGTGTTATGTGCTAAAAACCTACTTTTTAGGCTTTCAACATGCCATCAATCCTGTGTAGCTGTAGTCTAATGTAGTCTCTGACCTTGATAAGTGAGGTTATTGTACAAAATGAGTTTAAACTGAAACAGACAGAGTTCCACCACTGTTTGCTAGGTGTGTTTTCCTCAAAGCGGGGCCGGCGCGTACCGCCTGTGGAGTGCTGTAGGCTAAACTTTCAGTCCATTCGTCTTAAGTTAGCTCTCCGGTCTCTGCATTGTGATGCCAGTCACTGTACACATCTGCCCACTCACTCAAAAGCAGCGCTCTATACCCATGAATTATTGATGAGAACAACAAGTGTGGAGGAGACGCTAAATTATTCACCGCCCTTCGGCTATGGTGACTAGCGTATTTGGAACCGCATAAAGCGCAATGTGACAAAGGGGGACCTTCAATTATTCAAGTGGCAAGCACAATAGTTGACTGGACTTCTGACAATGCTCCCTCGGGCGGCAGAGCGTTGCTTTATGCCAAGTCTGAAGAACCAGAATGACTTAATGTGTGCTCTGGAGTCTGAACCCACTTTTTATAAAGACAACTCCTCCAATGTGTAGAAAAACTGTAAGTATTTACTGAAACTGGGAAGTCTGTGTTAACAAGAATCCAAAGTTGCTTTGTGGAACAGAAACTTTTTATAGTGCCCTAAACAAATGGAACACCTTCCAAAGTCTTGTTCTCACCAGTCTGTGTTTCCTGCACTGTCATCCAGGACTACGAGTCCATCGTGAAGCTGGTGGAGACCCTGGAGAAGCTGCCGACCTTTGACCCCATCGCCCATCCTCATGTGAAGTTCCATTATGCCTTTGCACTGAATCGGTAAGACGGCTATAGCGTACATGCATATATGGAGAGGAGAGGAGACACATGTACTGCACCACACATATATAGTATATATACTGTATCTCTGCTGTCAGGAGGAAACCACCTAACTCCATTTTTTTATTTATATATATATATATATATAGTTTTCTTCATAAATCTATTGAACACCCTTTACGCCTGTGTCTTGTTAAAAAAATATTGAACCAATGAAAAGTATTAAAAAGCTCAACACCTCAAACTCGACCCCTTAGGTGGTTTCTTCCCAACAGCAGACATATATAAATGCCTATAATGACATGCCTAAAATAGTGACACCAGGTTGAAAGTGGGGCCTAAATGACGACACCCTTGCACGCACGCACGCACGCATACTGTACAAGACCATATGCAGAGCATGTGTTTAGGAAGGCAGACAGATGCAGAAGCCAGGAGGTTTTACTGCCTGCCTCTCTCACCAGCTGCCTCTTGTGAACTTCCCGTGGTTCTCACAGTCCAACGGTCTCCAAAGGCAATAAAAAGCGTGCTGTTCTTCAATTTGGCAGCGATTGGAAAATGCCTCTTTGGGGCGTCGGGCTGCTCAAATATTCTGCAACTCTCTAACGCGTCACCCGGATGCGACAGCATATTACACATTCTTAAATACAATAAGCCCCGGGAAAGCTATAAGAAAAGCGAAAGAAAAGATTTGTGGCATGGCACTATCACAAGTTTCATATTTAATACATTTCATTGCTGTCGGGCAGACATCTACATATTTAAAAATTTCTCTTGGAAATGAATGCCCTATTTCATCATACAAGAGTGTCACACCCGACAGCAAAAACTATTTGTTTGTTGAATGCGGAGCTGTCCAAATACCTTCCCTTAGGGCAGAAGAAAACTAATTTACGTTCTGTAGAGACCATCCTAAAGTCAGTGCTTTGGTGCCATTGAAATTCTCTGACGAGCTGAAATAATTTCGGCACCACAGCGGTATTTCCTCATTCAGCCCAGCTTCAAGTTCAATGTGTCAGGCGTGAAGCCAAGGAAACACCGGTAGTTTGGAAGAGCCAACTCCGTGTCCAAGAGGTGAGCTGAGCTCCACAGAGCGGGCAGCAGTATAGCTGCCTCTCACTGGCCATGCAATATGGCTGCAGTGTTGTTGTTGTCAGACCTGCTGCTCTCCTCCTCCTCCACTCCTCTCTCACATTCATACTGTCTAAAATAATTACAAACCTATACTTGGCTACACAAATAAACAACACGTTCACATAAGAAACTAAAGAAACAACGTTCCCAACACATCGCGTTCTATAACGAGCTGCGTTTAACACACACACACACACACACACACACACACACACACACACACACACACACACTGACACACACCAGTAAGACACCTGAGGGCGAGAAGCAACCTCGCCCTAAATGGCGAGGTTGCGTGCATGCAGCTGCTTGGGTGACAGCAGACTGCTGGGCGAGTGCTGGAGCTTTGGAATGGGGGGTCAGAACAACATATCCGCCTGGGTGACAGCAGACTGCTGGAGCTTTGGCATGGGGGGGTCAGATCAACATATGGAATGAATTCTGTACTGGCCATACATGGAGTGTGTCTTGAGTGTACAGGGTTTGATGAGGTCAGATCAACATATGGAATATCAGAACAGGTCAGATCCATGGAGATCTAAGGGTGGCAGCGGGGGCAGTGTCTTGAGTGTACAGGGTTTGATGAGGGCCCAGGTAGGGCCGGGCCTTAATTTTCGGGCCTGTTGAGAACTCTAGTTTTCGCCGGCTGCTGGGCGTGGGTGCACTAATAACTTTGGGGCGGGCCCGTCTAGAGTTTAAATGGACAGGTATCAGTCAAAAGGGAGACATCGAAGGGACGGGTGGGAAAGGATCAACATATGGAATGTCAGAACAGGTCAGCTCCATATATGGAGATCTAAGGGTTTGAGGTCAGATGTTTTGTTGCTGGCCACTATTGATGACATCAGGGATCTCCATATATGGGCTTAATATTGATGACATCAGGGACCTCCATCCCTGATGATGTCACAAAACAGCCTGTGAGTTGTGACACAACACCCAGGTGGCTGGAGGAGGAGGATTCGCTGCCCAGCGAGGGTCGGTCAGATATCTGTCCGCGGTGCGAAGCTCATTTACCGGCCACAAGCAACTTCGGTGCTAGCCATGTGGGAGTATGCATTGATAGCCGAGCTAAAGTCGACTCTAGGACCTTTCCAGAACCCACTTTTTTTCGGCAGAGGCTGAGTCATTGGTGTGCGTCCCAGGCCGAGCCTGCTGATCAGCCATTATGCATCAAATAATGAACAGTGATCTCAACGCGGAGCACATTGTCCTAATAAACCAGCTCGAGTGTTGGCTTTTGAGCGCACTAGACAGAAGCGGTGAGTACAAAAGCGTAGAGGGGTTGGAAGGGTCCTTATCGCTATGTCCCTCAGCAAGGATACCTTGTTCCGTCTCGGTGGTCTCCATGGCAATAGATGGCAGCTCTTAACCTCCATGCACACGGTTTCTGTGAAGTGTACGGGCGTCCATCACCAAGAGTCCAACTGCAGGCTAATCTGATTGTGATTCAGCACACAGTGGCAAATAGTGGCATCATTTACCAATGATAGAACACTCATTCCCAATAATTCCTTAATAGTTTTTTCTTTTTGATTGGTTGATAAACACAGATGGTTTGTTTTGAACAGTTTCTTTTTTAATTGGGTTTCACAACAGATCTGCCTGAGCCAGTAGCTGCTTGTTAAATTAACTCTATTTAGCAGTGAATTGAATGCACACCAGAATCAATACCTGAAGCACGTACTTCTTTTTTCTTTTTTTTTTTTTTTTTTTTTTTTATAACTTTATTTATAAGATTTTCAATTTTTGTAGACAAACAACCCCACATATACCCCACCCTCCCCGGTTCCATCACAAAGCAAGACAACAACAACACACACAAAAAAAAAACAAAAAAAAAAACATCATAATAAAATAAACAGGTATTAAAGGATATAAATAATAAATTAAGTAAATACAATAAAATATATATATTTTTTTTTTTTGCCTTTTACTAGATTAAGGGGCTACACAGTGAACCAAATTACATGTAGGAAAAACACTTAGGACACATCATCAAAGGACAGTGAGTCGGAGGACAGTGAAAGGGTGAATTCAAGGAAAGGGGACCAAGCCTTTACAAATTTCTGGCGAGATTTGAACCTGTTGTATCTGAGCTTCTCCAATGGAATAAAGGATAGAACATCCTTGACCCAACTTGTAAATGTTGGAGGTTTATCAGATTTCCAATTGCGGAGAATAAGTCTCCTCGCTATGAGTGAAGCAAAAGCTATGAAATTGGCTTGGGAAGAAGTAATTGGTGCATCGTCGTTGGGAACTCCAAATATAGCAGTTATCGGGTTGGGCGCAATTGGCATATGACAGATGGTTGAGAAAGCATCAAAAATACTATTCCAAAATGGGTTCAAGGAAGTGCATCCCCAGAACATATGTCCAACAGAGGCTGGCTCCAGATGACATCTTATACAAGTAGAGTCAATGTCAGGATAAATTTTAGATAGTTTTTCTCTCGAGAAATGCAAACGATGTACTATTTTGAATTGAATTAGGCAATGTCTAAGACATAAAGAGGTTGTATGAATACGCCTCAAAGAGAGTTCCCACAACTCTTCCTCCAGCTCTAAATTCAGGTCCTGTTCCCAGGCTGATTTTGTTTTATCCAAGAGAGGAGGGCCAATCTCCTGTAAAGCCTTATATATATTAGATATGCTACCTTTGGTGTATGGGTCCCAGTCTAGTATGGTGTCTACTATACTCTTATCTGGCATAGCTGGAAATGGAAAGTGTTCCTTAGCAAAACTTCGAACTTGGAGGTATCTGAAAAAGTGAGAATTTGGTAGCTCATGGTCATCTTGGAGGTTTTTAAAGGATGCAAATGTGCCATCTATGAATAAGTCGCTAAAGAAAATCAAGCCATTGACGTGCCATGTTTTAAAAGCTGAGTCCTCTCGCGAGGGAGGAAAAAGATGATTGTTGGTCACGGGCATATGGCCACACGTATTATTAAAATCAAAGTGTTTTCTGAATTGGCGCCAGATTCTGAGAGAGCTATTTATTACTGGATTGCTAGAGCGTATGGAATTACCATTTGGCAGTGAGGAGCACAACATGGCCACTAGAGAGATCCCGGGATCAGTTAGTTTCCATACTGGCCCAAATTGGACCATGTTTGTATTCATGGACCGCAACCCAATAACTCACCTTTTTAATATTTGCCGACCAGTAATAAAACATAAAATTAGGCAATCCCAGGCCTCCTGATGGTCTTGGTAATTCCAAAAGAGCTTTTTTGGCACGCGGACGGGCTTTATTCCAAATAAAAGTAGAAATACAACTATTAAGGTCCCGGAAGAAGGTTTTAGTTAAGAACAAAGGAATCATTTGGAATAGATACAAAAAACGGGGCAAGACAGTCATTTTAATTGTGTTAACTCTGCCTGCTAACGAAACGGGCAACGAAGCCCATCTCACGAGATCCAATTTTGTGCGGTCTAGAAGCTTTTTAAAGTTGTGTTCATACAGATCCTTATAGGAACGAGTAACGGAGATTCCCAAGTAGGTAAAGGAATGAAGTTCCAGCTTGAATGGGAGGTTGGTATAGTCAAGATCTAAGGCCAGGTGGTTAATTGGGAAAAAAAGACTTTTAGAAAAATTCAATTTATAGCCTGAAAGCCTGCCAAAGTGATTGAGTATGTCTATGAGCGGAGGGATGGATTCGAGTGGATTTGAAATATATATGAGCAGGTCGTCCGCGTAAAGCGAGGCCTTGTGTACGGAGCCCCCCCTCTCAATGCCAGCTATTCTGTCATCTTCTCTAAGAGCTATAGCTAAGGGTTCAATAGCGATATCGAATAAATATGGTGAAAGACTACAACCTTGGCGGACCGAACGCTGGAGCTGAAAGTAATCTGAGCATATATAGAATTTGTCAGTACTGCAGCTTTAGGAGCTGTATAAAGAAGTGTGATCCACTTGATAAATGATGGGCCAAATCCAAACCTCTCTAAGACCGTTAGTAGGTACCTCCACTCAATTCGGTCAAAAGCCTTCTCCGCATCGAGCGACAGTACCGCCTCCGGCCACTGGGTCGACTGAGAGGAGTAGAGTATGTTGAACAGTCGACGCATATTATAAAAAGACTGTCTACCAGGCACAAAACCCGTTTGACATGGTGCGATAACCTTGGGAATTACTGCATCGAGCCGATGGGAGAGGATCTTGGTGAGGATTTTATAATCACAACAAAGAATACTTATAGGCCGATATGCACCACAGTCTAGAGGATCTCTACCCTTTTTAAGTAAAACTGCAATAGTTGCTTGTGTCATTGTCTCCGGCAACTTCTTGGCTATAAATGCTTCTTTGTATACTGAACCTAGGATGGGGGTCAATTTTGCGGAGAAGGCTTTGTAAAATTCTATAGGAAAACCATCAGGCCCCGCTGCCTTGCCGCTGTGCATAGAAGTAATAGCTTGAGCGATTTCCTCCAATGATATGGCAGCCCCAGTACTAGCCTGGGCTGCTGGGCCAATTACTGGAATGTTAATTTCGTCAAGAAAAGCATTAATTTCTGAAGTATCAACATTGGACTCTGATGTATAAAGATTACTATAAAACTGTCTGAACTGATCATTAATGATTTTAGGATTTGTGGAGGTCTCACCCGGTGCTACACGTATCTCTGGAATAGCTCTGCCCGCCGCTGCCTGCTTAATTTGGTGGGCTAGGAGTTTACCCGATTTATCACCATGCTCGTAAAACATTTGCCTAGATTTAAATAGAAGCTGTTCAGTATGTTTTATCGATAAGTTATCAAATTCCACTTGCAGCAGTAGACGTTCTTTATATAATTCAGGATCAGGGTCAACAGAGTATTTTTTGTCTAATTCAGCTATTAGAGTGGACAGTTCTGTAATACGTTGGGTACGTATCTTCTTATCAAAAGCTGAATAAGAAATAATTTGTCCTCTTAGGTAGGCTTTAAGGGATTCCCAAATAACAGTAGAAGACATTCCTGGGGTAGAATTAGTAGTTAGATAAGTATCAATATGGCCATTCATTAATTTTATGAATTTATCACTGGTTAGTAATAGAGGGTTTAGACGCCAGGTTCGCTGAGGCGCTACACTGTTGGGGAAACACATATCCAGTTGGACTGGGCTATGATCAGATATTACTATACTGTGATATTGGCAATTTGTAACAAATGGGAGAGAGCCACTATCGAGGAGAAAGAAGTCGATTCTGCTGAACGAGTGGTGAACGGGGGAAAAAAATGAGTATTGTTTAGCTGTTGGATTAGCCCTCCTCCAAGGATCTGAAAGTTTATAGGAGTCCATAAATGATAAAACAACCTTACCGGATTTGGAAATTGTACTGCCGGGCCTAGGTCTGGATCTATCTAAGTCTGGATGTTGAACAAGGTTCCAGTCCCCAGCTTGGATCAGATAATGTGTGTGGAGATCTGGTAGCTTTGCTATAAAACGAGAGAAAAACTGTGGATTGTCCCAATTAGGTCCGTAAACATTAGCCAACACCACCTGTGAGCCAAAAAGACTTCCAGAAACTATTACGTATCTGCCATTGTTGTCAGAAATCACTGAAGTGGGGACAAAAGGGACCCCCTTCTTAATCAGTATGGCTGCACCTCTAGATCTATCATCAAATTTAGAACAAAAAATCTGTCCGATCCAACCTCTTTCAAGTTTAGATGCATCACTTGTACGGAGATGGGTCTCTTGTAAAAACATGATTTCTGCACCCATAGATTTCAAATGCGTAAATACACGAGTACGTTTAATTGGATGGTGGATCCCCTTAATATTCCAACTAATAAATCGAATTGAGCCTAAGTTACCGACATTGGGACACATCATGATAAATTAGTGAAAATATTGAAAGAAAATATCAGGTACAACAGGTCCAGCAGGTCCAGATACGACGTAACCCTCAAGCATAATCGTTCAAAAGTGAAAAGGCACACATTATAATAATGAAAACCATATTTAACAAAAAACAAATGGGGAAGGGGGAAAAAAAGAAAAAGGAAGGAACCTAAACCCCTGTGCTGATCAACTAACCCGAAAGAGATCGCACGTTCCTCCTCTAAGCTAGAGAAGGAAAAGCACATAGTGAGTGCTCAAAACGCTGGGAAACCGCAAAGCAAAAACGGAGAAACCACACTTTAAGAGTGTAGTTAACGAAGAGCCCTGAACCTAACAGACGGGGCTCCGCCAAAATCCAAATTGGAAATAAAAATATAATAATGAACACATTATTACACATTATACATAGCCTAACTCAAATATTCAACGCCAAATATATCCCTATTATTGATTTTCTTTTAAAGAACAGAAAGAGTATAGATGTGAAACATTCGGTTAGCTTAAAGACACCCATACTCGTATCAATAACAAATCTTTGATTGAATATATATACTGTATAAGTGTGTATACCGAACATAAAGCATACAGTATGTGGGAGGTTTTGATGATCTAAAAGTAAATGTGCACACACACACACACACACCCACAGACACACACACACACACACACACACACACACACACACACACCCACACCCACACCCACACCCGCACGCACACACACCCACACACACCCACACAAACTTGTGACTTGACCAGGGTCTCCACTAGAGTGGGAAACATCAAACTCTCACGCACGCACGCACGTACGCACGCACGCACGCACGCACCAACCTTAAACCAAATTTCCTTCTGAAAAATAATGATAATAATAATAATAATAACAAAAAAATAGGGAATATATCCGAGTTTGTTGTGCTGTTCAACAAACAGCATGTTAGATATCTGAAATATAACCATCCTGTCATATAAGCTACAACACAGCGATAGAAAAAAAAAATGATATATACAATACACGGCTCACAAGGAACAGAAAAGAGTGGACACGAACATTAGGCAGCAGACAGTGTCTGTAAGCATAAACAGTGTCCGTAGAAGCCAAGCAGGTCTAACTAATAAAATAATACAATGAGAACAAACGCAAGGGGCAACGACACAGCCTCTCACACACAGAAAGAATTGTTAATTGTAAAGGGAAAAAAATAAAATAAAATGCACTGCACTGGTAGTATTTATCATGATATGAAGTTCAAATACACAATTATGAAAAGAAAAGAGCAACAGTAGTCATAAATATAGTTCCAGATTAGTCAGCCAACAGCAGAAGTATAAATGTGGACGTGAAAAATAGTTGGCAAACTCGGCATACATAATAAAATAAAATAAAGTTGTCCATTATATCAGCTTCTTTGTGTTGCCAATCAAAATAGAATTAGATGGGATCATGGGCCATATTTAGAACGATGTGTGCAGTCACACTGACAATGCACATTATTTACTCACCCGAGGGAGATTACCAGGCAGGCAGGAGTCATTTCTGAGTGAGAGGGTTCGAGTCATTTGTGTTACAGTCTAGACAATCAAGAGTCACGGCATCAGTGCGTCTGTCACTGTCATTATGGAACGGAAGGCGCAGGGGCGTCTTTGCTGACTTGCGATGATGGTGCCGCTTGCCGAAAGATGTGCTTCGCGTATGTCATGGCTTCGTCGGCATTCTGAAACTGCCTCTCAGTTCCATTATGCTTTATGAAGAAGCGCGATGGGTAGATGAGACCATACTCCTTGATCCCACGGTCACGGATGAAACGTTTCACTTCTCTATACTTCAGCCTAGCCTTGGCCACAGCCTGGGGGAAATCTTCGTTTATGTAAATGTTGCTTCCGTTGTAGTGGAGGGGGCCTGCTTCTCTGGCACGTCTCATGACATCAACACGGTCTTGATGGTAGTGCAATTTTGCCACGATAACGCGAGGGTTACCCCCCACTCCTCTTGTTTGCAAACCTCTGTGCGACCTGTCAATCACAATGTCCCGGTCCAATCCCAAAACCTCTTTTAATAGCTTGGAAACTGCTGTTGGTGAGCTTGAACCTGCCGTTTCAGCTACGTTTGCAATTCTTAAGTTGTCTCGTCTCATTCTTCCCTCTAAATCCAATGATTTCTCCTGTAAACTTGCCACTTCTGACTCTAGTTTACTTATTTTCGTCTGCGCCACAGTCATATCGTCCGAGCACGCCGACAGGCCTCTTTCCATATCCGCCACAGTAGTTTTCATCTTCTCCACATCAGAGCATATTGTTGCTGTATTCTTTGCCACTTCTGTCTTAAGTGAGTTTAACTCGGACCTGACACTGTCAAATTCCTTAGCCATCACAGCAGTTAATTCAGACCTGATCAAGGCGGCGATGTCATTTTTCAGTGAAGAGAGGATTTCAGCTTTCATGTCTGCTGGGTCGGACATTGCGTCAGGAGTCCGGGAGGAGTGGCTTTCCTCCTGGGTAGTAGAGGCACTCGAGACCGCGGCTGCAGGCTTCGGTGCGGGTGTTGATTTGGTGGCCGTGGCGAAACTAAACTTCCGTAGATTATATTCCATAAAGCAGGCAGGCCGGGATACAACTAATGTATCTTGAAGATAACAGGTTTGGCGATACTTTACGATATTTTTTAAGGTTGAGTTGTGTTCAGAAATAACTTTTTTAATAGATTTTGGCGGAGCTCGTCAAACACACAACCTACTCCATTTCTTGCTCGTTAGCGCCCCCCTGAAGCACGTACTTCTAATGGGTTCTCCTCTGCCAGGAATCACTGTCCCACAACAATACCAGTATGGTGTTCAGAAGAGTTATTCAATATACAGTACGAGTAAGACGCGCAAACGCAGGCGTATCTACAATAAGGCGAGGACAGGCTGTCCAAATCATTTATGACCTGAGAACTATTATTGGGCAGCTGATTGGCCGTTGCGTGTAGAGCGTGACCCTCAATCACCCATTGGAATGTAATTCATGCCTTTCAGCCTTTGTAGCGTACTCGTCTGGCAGGTATATCTCTGAGTGCTTCTGATTGTGCGCGGGGGACGACGACGACAACACATCTTGCCTGCCCAATATGTAACGCCTCTGACACACATACACAGGTTCTTACAGTATTATTTTACGCACCCATACACAAGCATTTGCAGTATTCCATTATAGTCAAACACACATAGTACGTACGGTAAATACAAGCTAGAAGGAATGCGAGCACACAACTACAATCAAACATAAACGATAAGACTAACTTGAAATGTGCACGGCCCCAGAAATCCAATAATGAAGAGATCGATGCCAACACTCACGATGTGTCCCTATGGTATTTTTTTTGTACTTGTAATGTCAAAAGGCAACAAGGCAATCAGGATGTGTTTTGCCTCTGTGCCTTAATCAGCTAATGATGACGGCATAGCTGGAACTCATAGTGATTGCCTTGTTGCCTCTTCACTCTTCAAGTAAAATTAAAGACATACCTGAGAGACACAACACGAGTGCTGGTATCCAAATACAGATACAGAATAGCTTTTTTTTTCTCCATACACACATGTGTCTATATGTACATAGTACTACATAAAGTATGTATGAAAGATAATCTTTGTCGCATGACACAGACAAAGCATCGTCTGTTTTGTGTGGTACTATATACAGCTGGTCGTCAGTCTAACCTCATGTTCACATGGATTAAAGTTATTAGTCGTCACGACTGATTTGGAAGCATGTTGGGCGCTGAAGATGGCCGATGTACAAGCTCATAACAGGTGTTGTGATGTGTTGTGATGTCAGATGCATCTTCCATAAAACCCTAATCTGTTATTTTTGAACATTTTAAAAAGATCTTGAAAGTGTTTGGGGGTCCTTGTTATGAAAGCATTTGAGAACTGATTTAGAAGGCATTTTGTGCGTGTGTCCAGGAGGAACCTGCCAGGGGACAGGCAGAAGGCACTGGACATCATGCTTCCCCTGGTGGAGTCTGACGACCAGGTGGCCTCAGATATCTACTGTCTGGTGGGACGCATTTACAAGGACATGTTCCTGGAGTCCCACTTCGCTGACACGCTGAGCCGAGACAGCGGCACGCTCTGGTGAGAATTTACAATGCAGGCATTTAACGGACGCTCTTATCCACAGCGACTTATGATAAGCAATAAGCAAGGCAATGAAGGCATCAGACACAGAGAGACATTGTAGCGCCTCGGTAAACTAGGATCTCATGTAAACCAAGAATCAGTCTAAAGTAAACAATAAACTATCCAAATAATAATCTGCATATTGAAACTATAGGATATCAGGTAAACAATGATTCTAGCATCTGGTCTAAATAACATGCTAGATAAATTACATTTGTGGTCAAGAATAAAACAAGCCTACGTAACAAAGCAATAACCTTTTCCCTTGGCTGCAATCAACGCAGAACGAACGGAGATTGCGCGAGACGATGGCTACTAGCTTCTTCACTTTCCTCTCACCCTTATCAGCATCGTTAACAAGGCCTGTCATCCGTGGGCACAGTGAGGCACTCGGGGAGCTGTCAGAAGCTGACTCATAACATAAACCCACTAATTGCCTTCCTACACAGTTCAGCTTTTAAGGTTTCATATCTTTGTCAATTACACGTGACGTGCGTTTAGGAGAGGCTCCCATCTGGCTGTCGTTTTGAGTAATATTCACACCCCCCCCCACCCTCAGTGGAGCAGAGTGGCCATTAAAATAAATTAAATTTCATGTTTTGCGAGTTTGTCTTGCCAGTGGCAAATCAATATGGCTCTAATTGTTTCTTGTTCTTGTCATTATGATAAAACTGTTATTAAAGGGCGGTGAGGGCCCCTTGAAGGGGTCCATTATGAATGGAGGAGGCATGTGTTGGGGTGGTCTCAGAATGACGAATCTTCTGCGTTTTGCACCCTCTCTTTAAGGTTTAAGAAAGGCTTTGAGTCAGAGCCGACACTGCACTCCGGCATAAACTATGCCGTGCTGCTCTTGGCAGCCGGACACCAATTTGACACCTCTTTCGAGCTTCGCAAAGTGGGTAAGTGAGCAACTAGTTTCCATGATTTCTATCATCCTTGAAATCTGTGAGGTGTCTTTGTCGCCACTGCACAGAAGACTAGCTGTTCATTCATTCATTTTATTCATTATTTTACGGCCTGATTTAGAGGGTTATGCTCTGTCCACAGCTTCATGGGCCCAACATAGGCAATCGATAAGCTCACAACAAGTTAGAGTTGCGACATGTTGTGTGCTTATAGATTGCCTATTTGTCATGAAGCACAAATCTTGCTGAGAGACAGTAATATCTACTCAGGCGATGATAGCTGGTATGCAGGAACAAATCCTGCTTGTTATGACTCATATCCTTGCCAGTATGCCTGGGCGAGAACGAGTGTGTGGCTCCTGTGCCATGGAAGTTAACATGGCAAAATCAGATTAGCCACCCAACGCTTTTCCCTGTTCGTATCAAGTGAGCTTGCTGTTTAACCCCCGTAAACCTGGTGTCCCTATTATATATTGCGGAAATGCCAATATTGTCAAAATAAATTCAAAACCAGTGAAAACAGCAGATCTACAACCTTGCAATGCCTCGCATCGCAATATGTTTCCGCTTATAGATTGCTTATTTTTTGCTATTTTCACAGCCCTGGGGAAAGGCCCTAGTAAAGTCCCAGTTTGACATCCCGTCTTTTCCTCCTGTCTCTCTCCTGTCTTAAGTCAAGCAACAATGCTCTCAAAATATACAGCAGCAGCAGAAAGCAGGCCTTGATTCTGTGTGAACTTTGTCATTATGATTGTTGTCGTTTCAGGAGTGAAGCTGAGCAGTCTGCTTGGTAAGAAGGGTAGCCTGGACAAGCTGCAGAGCTACTGGGATGTGGGCTTCTTCCTGGGGGCCAGCATACTGGCCTGCGACAACACCAGGGTCATCCACGCCTCCGAGAAACTCTTCAAACTCAAAGCCCCCATTTGGTGAGGACTGAGGAGGCACATTCAGAGTAATGCCCGACTGTAATGTTTCTGTACATTTGCGTAATAACGCTGATCTAAAGTGTGCTTGGTTTTTCCCTGCACGTCCCAGGTTTCATCTTTTGGCTAAGGTCTTGTGGTCGCCATGTTCCATTCTTCTGCACTGTAAAGTCACGTGTTAACTCTGAAAGTGAACAAATGGAAAAATCTGACCTTGGTCAACTGGGCATATAGGCTAAAGTAAAGAATCAGAGTACTTCTTCCACCACTGACATGCATGCATGTTTTTCATTGCGCCTATTTGAACTGGAAGCAGAAGTTCTGTTGTGCTAGGCACCTTGTGTGTCATCGTTATTTACAGAAAAAGTATTAATTTGAAATCATTATGTTTTGAACCCACCAAAAAAAGCATCTGCACACGCTCTCATTTCAATTAGAATGCACACAGACCGAAAAAATTAATCTTCACGTGCGCGAGTGCAGTGGAGCGTCCATGCGTGGCCAGTGAGCACGGCTGCAGTCATTAACATGGATCAGAAGAAAAGCAGGTGCTTAATGCAGGCGCTTACGCCTGCCTGGCTGGAGGGTGTCACGCATTATTCCCCCCCTGCTCTCTCTCACTCTCTCATTGATCGGCTGCCTCCAGGTACCTGCGTTCTCTGGTGGAAACCATCTTGATCTACCAGCACTTCAAGAAGCCTGGCACGGAGCAGCCGGTCCCCAAACAGGAGCTGGTGGACTTCTGGATGGACTTCCTGGTAGAAGCTACCAAGAAGGATGTGTCATCTGTACGCTTCCCTGTAAGTGAGCCAGGACAAGGACACTTTATTAAGCCTTGAGGACCTGATTCTACAAATGCCTTCAAATTTTTTTTAGAAGACATAGAACAGTTTTCAGAAAAGAGTTTCTATTTAATGTCAAGGAATCCCGGTAATTAGCCGCAGATCCCCATCTCAAAATATTTTGTTCCAGGGAACCCCAGAAGCAAAGATTTCAGTTAAAGATGTTCGCTGTGAAAGAATATATATTCAAAGATCTGCACACATTTTCACGATCTTTCAAAAATGGCAGTTCTACAAGCTAATAGCGTGGCACTCGCTTGTATATCTGCTATTTTGACAAGACAAGCTAAAGATGACACAGATGCGTTCCAGCCGAGGTCTTGCAGAATGATGCTGAAAAAGCCTATACCATCTATGTATAAATAAAGGTAAAATAACAATACAAATTGTCTGATGTGTTTCTTTCACCAGGTGTTGATACTGGAGCCCACAAAAGTGTACCAGCCTTCATATTTGTCCATAAATAAGGATGTGGATGATAACATTGTGTCCATTTGGCACGTGGCTCCTGATGACAAGGTGGGTGTCTGGCTCATGAGATGAACTACTTAAGCACTATAAAGACACACATTTTTTCACGCACATGATGCAAGAATTGGGAAAACATCCGAAGGGTTGCGACATACACTGACAAGATGACAAAGCAGCTGTTTTTGTAACATGTCAGACTCTGTGAATGTGTTCCTTGGTGGACCGGCTGTCAGTCTATTAGAACGTTACTTCTGTATATACTATGTGCAGGCTGTCTGTGTGCATGTCAGTTCTTGATAAGCCTGAGTTTGGACCCAGTCATTCTCAGTCCATGTTGTGTGATCTGATCTCCCCTGCAGAGCAAGGGTATCCACGAGTGGAACTTCAGCGCAACATCCGTGCGAGGCGTCAGGTCAGTGGCATTAGTCTTTCCTTACCTTTCAAGTAGTCACAGAATATATATATCCACTACAATCTATCCTCGACCGTTGATAAACACGCAGCCTGTCTCTTTGCTTTAGCATTTTCTTTGTCAAAGTGCCTTATGGTCTGTTGAAAATACCATGCTGGCCAACACGGAAGTGGAACGACACAGGAGCCGAGATAAAGGCATTTCAGAAAATCCATTAGCATGGGACCAGTTCTTTTGCAATCACGTGGTTTACTGGTTCCTGGTTTCAATGAGAGTCAAACGGTGACTCATAGATTAGCGTGGACTGCTACCCAGGGGTCTAGCGCATTGTATCGGGGACAGACTCCCACGTATTACCGGCTGATACCGACAATAAGCCTTACTTTGAAGGATTCTATGAGCTTTTCTGATGATTCTCTCACAATACAAGGAGTCAACAGAAGAGAGGCTATATAGTATGCTGTCTTAACCACTTAAAAACCTGGCGTCCCTATTCTGGGGGCCGAACATTCGTCCAAGATGGCAAATCTACAAGATCATCGTTGTGATGCGTTGTAAACCAGCCATTTCGTCTGGCAGCTATTATTGTATTCTTTATGTATTTGCTACCCATGGAGATAAGTCTGATATGGATCCCATAGCATGACATTTAAAAGAATGTGAGAACATTTTCAATCATAGTGAGTGAGAGATTCCAATGGCCTTCTTTATGCAGTGAATGTCCCTATAGTAGGGTTTTTACTTTACTTATCCCCATTACGCCGGCTGGCGCATAGGGCAGCAACAAGGGTTTGTGGCATCTGTGTACACACTGCAATCATTAATGGGCTTTGAGTTCCGTGCAGTGTTCCCGAATGACGGCATTGCAAATTGCGTTGTTTTGTCGGGATCGTATTAAGACAAGTCAATATTGTAAACAATAGACATATTAAAAAGAGGCAAATGCCCCCTCCCCTCCCTTCCCCTCCTACTACTCTGTCCTTGGAGGAATTCAGTGGCAGAGAGCGTGGGGCCTTGCAGATGCGAAAGGGCCCCCGCTCCGCGTTGCTAGGGAACGTTTTGTTCTTCTGCCTACTCGTCCCACAGTCAGTCAGTGGTGACACAATAGCGGCTCTAAAAACAACAGGAGAGAACACAGGCAACACTGTTCCTCAGCTGGCAAAGGTTCAATGGCCCTCACATATCAATGGACTGCACAAACCAACTCAATTTCGAGCCCAGGTTTTAGTGTACGCCCACGGCAACGTGACATTTATCAATCAAGCCAATCCTAGCGTACATTTGGTCTGAGCTCGCACACACACATACTTGCAAGTGTGCATTTTGGCACACTGGAAAGAAACAGCAGTCTCTGCAAGTAGGATTCACGTATTTCGTGAGGGTATAGCCTTTGTCAAGCTATACAACATGGTGCACACATGACGCATCACAGTTGTATCGTCATGAATGGAATACGTTTGTATATTAATTTAACCGTGCACAGTGCACGATAAAGTCATCATGTGAACGTGAGTCAGACTGCTGTGAGTGACGCTACGTTAATGAAAGATAGCCTGACAAGGCAGTATCAACATTTATGGAGTGAATGATGAATTAATGCATAAACATGGATGAAGACTGGTGTGTGCTGGGTGGATGATGGTTATATCTCCGATCTCCCAGTGGTCGAGGCTGCTAATCTTACAATGAATGCAAGGAATCTCTGTATATGTATGCATGTTGCAGATAACCTGAGAGAGCCCGGTATCGAGTTGGTCGGATTGGCGGTCCAGAACCGACAGAAAAGGTTCTGGCCAGGCTCTGGCCATGGCCCAAAAGAGCCAATTGATTACCATGGCAACCCCAGCCTAAGTGCCAGCCCAGTGGGCGGGCCTCTGACATCACAGGTCTATTTAGAATAATACAAATTACAAGCATGGAATAAGTCCATAATTATGTACAATTTTTTTTAAATAAAACCCTAACCCTATCTGAGCAATCTGATCACCTGACCTGATAGATCAAAAATGGGTGAACTGGCAGACTTACTTGAAATATCTGAATGACTGTAATTAGCATGTGATATAAGCTCTTGTCCTCCAATGCCTGACTGTGTGCACTCTGCAGCATCTCCAAGTTTGACGAGCGCAGTGCGTTCCTCTATGTGCTCCACAACTCTGAGGACTTCCAGATCTACTTCTGCACGGAGATGCACTGCAAAAGGTTTGTCTCTCTCTCTCTCTCTCTCTCTCTCTCTCTCTCTCTCTCTCTCTCTCTCTCTGTCTCTGTGTGTTTTTCGGCTTGGATCTGGGACTTTTCCAAACTTATGCTAGAAGCATAGCAGATGGCATTGTGTGTGTGTGTGTGTGCTCCTGCTCTCTACCCCATCCCTCCTGTCCCCGCTACACCTGTCCAACCCGTGCCGCCAGCCCTTTCTTTGTGTGATAATGACACTGTCCTCCTCGTCCACACATTTGAAATTCACCAGCTCTTTACACTTGTTGTCCTGAACGTGCCTTGCACATATAATCAGAGAAAGTGTTTGGCTGCTGGTACTGAACGTTCCAGGTTGGTTGGCGTACAGTATGTTTTAGGCTCACATCAAAGGCACAGTTCTTCCAGTGTGAATTCTGTCTGAGGGACTCAACTTAATTTAATTTAATTTAATTATTTAATTAACAGCCAACATGTTTCGACCATAACTGGTCTTCATCAGGGCAAGAATAAAGAACATCACCAAATAAACTCATTATATAGCAACAAGAGCACAGCTTTGCAATGAGGCAATTAGCAGGTGGCGGTTTGTTTTTGAATATGGTTGGGATCCTTTAGGATTTTTTAAACTACTCTGGTTCCTTAATAGTTCCCTTTACCGATTCCTATATTTTAAGACATATATGCTAACACTTTATATTAAGGTCGCCTTTATAATGCATTATAAGCTCATTTATAATGCACTATAATGTGCTTATAAGGCATTATTTTAATATATTTGGCCCTTTGTTATCATTTTTGATTAACACAAATTCAATCATACATGTATACAGTATTGCAAAGTGATGTCCAGGGACACTGGGTTATAGTGGTTACAAACTCTTAAGATTGTATACAAATATGTTATGGTGGTGCTTGTATAGCAGACATGAAGTCCACATACAGTAGCAGATCTGACAGTGTGATTAAAAACCGGTTCCAGAAACGGTTCCAAATGAGATGCAACCGATTCTGCTTCCTCAATGTTGGATCCGGTTCCACCGGTTCCTCCGGATCCGGATCCCAACCTTAGTTGTGTCAAGGTTCAAGGTCAAGGTTTTACTTTATTGTTGCATCTTGTGCACAGGTACGAGCAAAACTTATTTTAGTTTGGCTTCCTTCAGTGTCCTTCAGTGTTGTTGGCTGTTGTAGCCTCCTCACCGCCTGAGAGACATAGGGAAACTGAAATTAAGGGACAGGGTTTTGACAGCTTGTGGAAATAGAAAATTGCTGATCTACGAGCTTATTGATGTGGTATTTTCACTATGTGGGGGAGAAAAACTAATATTCTGGCTATGATCAGTTAATGACGAGCCTGAAATAGGGACACCAGATTGAAAGTCAACTCTCTCTGGTATAAGAGCGTCAGCCAAAGAGTTAAACTGTAGGTATTGTACATATATGTTTTAAGGTATTGTATGTGGAAATGCATAATAAGGATAAAGCTGAGGGGATACACGTACACGTGTTTATCCAGCACTGTTGTGTGACACTTATGTTACACACTATTGTTTGGCTTGGCTTGTTTGTCTGGGTTACTGTCACGCACCTCTCAACTGATGGATGCCCTGTCATCTCGACTGGAACAATTCTCTGTATAGCCCTGTAGTGGGACCCCCTGGGCCCCCACTAAAGTGGAAAGGTGGAATCTATGGGTGCAGCGGTTAATCAAACTAATCGGTTTAATCGATTAATACAAAATAATCGATTGGAATAAAATATTACATTTTAGGAGAAAATTAACAGCTTTTTACTGACTGTCACTGTGCCTGTGCTCCATTAGGTTCTGTGACCTGGTCAACAGCATCACGGAGGAGTCCTGGAAAGGCCCGGAAGAGGGAGAGTGTGATGCAGAAGCCTTAGAGGTATGGAGGAGTTCATTCATGGTCTCTTCATTTGCACTACAGAACTGATTTGGTTATATAAAGTCATAGAGCAGGGGTGGGAAACCTTTTCAGTCACATTATGAGCATAGGTAGCTGTTGATGATCACCCAGTGCAGGACAGTGAAAACCACCATTTTGTTTGTCTTATTATAAGCTGCTAAATAGTTTAATACAAGCATGTAGAATAAGTAAATAATTTCATATTAAAACCTAACAAAGAATGAGTCAATAATAACTGATTATGAATATCCCCCAGGATTGTTTTATGCACGTTTTATGCACATCACCCAATAATGGTTAACTCAATTGATCAACTCAATAGCCCAATCTGATTAGCTGGTGTATCAAAAAGAGGTGCTTGTCCACCCCTCTAATAGATTTCTGAAAGCTTTTTTCCCTTAATGGACATTGAAATTATCTCATTGTACATTATCTCAAAGGAGGCCTTTCTACTGTACTGTACTACTGTACTGTAAGATGACCTGCCTGACACATCATACCCTTCATGTTTGGTTGTCCCTTTGCAGAGTGCGTCTGGTCCTTTTGTTTGTGTATCACATTTCAGTGTGTGTGCTGCTGTGTTACAAGTGTTGTCTGAAATGTATTTGTCATCATTGCCACCAATTCATTGCAGAGGAACTGTACTTTTGTGAACATAGCAATTATTTATCCCACTCAACTGAAGGGCAGGACACGCACTGTCAACTAATATAGTAAAAACTATGGCCTTTTTTTTACTAAGAAATAAACACTCAGTTGTAGCAGAACAGAGTTTAACCATCAGTTGCCATGTGGAAATAGTGCATTCCTTAACCACTTATATACAGTATATTTAGAGAATCAACCTGGGGACCACTGTTGTGTTGCCCTTAACTGCCCTGTATTATTATATTGGTTATATGGGCACATTTTCTAATAATGGTTACTCAACCAGTCAATCCTATACAGTGTGTGGGGCGTACACTTTCCCGTACAACTGCGGAAGTTCTTGACATCCAACTTTCCAGTAAATGACAACATTGACGTGTCAGTTACAGTCACCTATTTGTGCAAATAAAGACACTTGTCACAGCATCGGAGCCCACAGTGTGCGAGCGTCTCCGAGCGTATACTACTTGCCGCTCGGCACCTGCCCAAGTTTGGGTTGGATGTGCACTTTTTTCATGTAACATTGATGTGTCATCATACATCACCAGGTCATTTAGTGGACTCTGTTTCGCAACTTTGCATGGTCAGGGACCACATACAATACCTTCACGGACCACCAGTGATCCACGGACCACCTGTTGAAAACCTCTGCCCTACATGGTTGAACGGAGTCCCTCAGGGCTCTATGCTAGTCTCTTCTGTTATTGTGGAGAAAGCGTTTTCTCAAAATAGAAGTGTTGTGATCTTGCCAATCTGCTATTTTATGCAAACGCTTTTCCCACAATACGGATGCTGGGAGAAAAACCACCCGAGGCGGTGTTTTTTCTCTCTCTCTCTCTCTCTGTCTTTGTCCCATTTGTCCACACGGCAGTCACACAGACGCACATGTGAGCTCACAACAGTAGACTCAGCTGGAATGGAGCCTCATTGTGTTCTCTGCATTGCCAGAGAACAGGGGCAGGTGGAAACACCTGCTGCAGTCACCTGGCCTCCGCTGCAGTGCCGCAGGGGGAAAAGAAAAATAGCTGCTAATTATGCAAAACAATGACACGCCCTGTTCCCGTTCAGAGTGTGTGCGGTGCAGATCAAATGTCCCCCAATGGATTCCTTTCCCCTTATGAGGCCATTAGAAATGTTGCTGTGTTTGATCTGTGGCGAGCCGTGTCGAGCTGAAGCCTGGCCGTCATATCAGATGTTTGTCTCTAATCTCTGGTCTCCCATTATGTGCGAGTCCACCTCCCGCCCCGTCCACTGTCCCCAAACCATGTGTGCTAGCCACTATGGTCTCTGTCAACATTAGTCATACACTCTCTCTGATAGGAAACGGACTGTTTGAGGAGGAATCAAGTACCTGTAATGGGCTTACTGTAATCTCTTTGACGGTAATCTGATTACAAAATGATTACTTGTCATTATGTTAAGGAAAAATAATAAACTTTCAACATGGAAACCTTACTTTATTATTATTATTATTATTTTGTTGCATTTGGTTGTCTAGAAAATGTTTTTTCTTCATGCATGTGTGTTTAAATTTTTTATTTTTCATTTTTTCTCACTCAATTTATCACTGAACATGTAAATCCAACAGTTAAAAACGTTAAATTAAAACAAAAATGGAAACCTGTCACGATGTTGTTAGTTCTGAGCATGTATATGGGTCATTGTATGTAGCTATTTTCACTATTCATCCTACACAGAAACATGTTTGATGTTTCTGTAAGGGGCTTTATAAGGGGCACGGTGGCACAGTTGTTAGTGCTTTTGCCTCACAGCTAGAAGGTCCTGGGTTCGATTCCGCTCTGGAAGCTGTGGGTGCTGGCGGCGTGTTTCCTCCTCCGCGTCATCGGTACCCATACCCGATGCGGGGTTGGCGAAAGGGCCTTTCTGTGTGGAGTTTGTATGTTCTCCCCGTGTCCCCTAGGGTAGGTACCCTCACAAAAAACATGCAGTAATCCTGGTCTCTAAACTGCCTCCCCCTGGCCAGCCGGGGTGCCTGATGGAGGGGAAAGGAACTGGTTGGAATAACGTGTTCCTTTCCACGCGCTACGTCCAACCAGGAAAACTCCCCCCTGTCAGGTGTAAAGGAGTAACTTGGACACTCAGGCATGAAGGAAGCATGAGTTCATATCCGTTGCTCTCCCCTGTCATATATGGTGACTAGGTTGGCGGAGGGTGTGTAGAGCCCAGGATCACATTCGATAATTGACACAGGGGTGAAAAATGGGTTACAAAATCGTGGGATAAAAAAAAGAAAGAAAAAAAACGCTTTATAAAACTTGAAATAATGAGTTGATTTAAATCATTGTCCATAATATACAGTAAAATATTAAAGTGCTCACTCTGTAGTACTAGATTTAACTCATAGGTTAGGGACAAACTACATGAACTTGCATGTCACAGGAGATTGTGTTGCTGATTGTCAATTGAATGAAGCAGGTAAATGTTGCATTTTGAAAGTAATCTTCCCTTCTACCAGTATAGTTAAATATCCATCCAGTTTCAAGGACATACTAATGTTTTTTGTTTTGTTTTTAAGAAAAGCTGTTTAAACATGAAATATCTCCTTTGTCATTGCAAATATGCAAATTGCTGCCCTGTGCTTGCTTGTTGTCTCTGCAGTATGACTATGAGTACGATGAACACGGAGAGAGGGTGGTTCTGGGAAAGGGGACGTTTGGAGTTGTGTACGCGGGGCGAGACCTTAGCAACCAGGTGCGACTGGCCATCAAAGAGATACCAGAGAGAGACAGTCGGTGAGTATCCTCGCTGGGCCTTTGTCCCCAAATTGTCCTTGTATTTAGTTGTACTTCTCACGCTGTAATTTAACTAGTATCAACTGAACTGAAGGATTTTGTCAATGCTATGTGGGAGACTGTTGACGTAGGCATTTTAATGGCAAATTACTGGTTCAATAACAACAGGTTTCTGAGCTGCTGCTGTATGTTAATGTACCCTGTTAGTCAGCTCTGTAATTCAAGCAAGCTGCTGCTTTCTTCACGGAAAGATAGTGATTGACGGCAGACTTTCGTCTCTGTGAGACAGTGATTGACAGCGTGGCCTGGATAAAGCCCTGTGGTCTTTCTCTCTCCATCTCTTTTTTTTCTTTTTGGCGCTCACATGGCATGTGTGCGTTCCCCTGACTCTCGACAGCCACACATACAGCTGAGCGAGTGACTGGGCAGCAAAAAAAAAAGATGGGTCGCCTAGCAACTACCACACGCTGGTAGCCTTGTGCTCCCTCCGCTGTTCCTGCTGGAGATACTTGTCTCCTCATTGTTCCACCCACTCGTCGTATAATTACGAGACACCTTCACAGACGACATGATTCCAACGCCTCGCATTGTTCCACTAATCACGTCAAAGAGAGTAATGTTGTTGTTTTGTGTTCAGGGCACTGTGACTATGGCATGCACAAGAAATAAGTGGCACTCCAAATTTCACAGTAGAGATTAATTTAAAGTCTGTGAAATACCTCGGGTATGGGTACGCACACTATCTGCCACGTGGGCTGGCAGTGGACATGGCCTCCATGTAATGAAGTTTTCCCCCCTTCCCCTTCCCTTTTCAATCAGAGTCTTGAAGAATACTGTGGACTCAACAATTGATGTTGTTGGCAGGCATTAGGGGTGCAACAGTTAATCTAGCTAATTCATATAATCGATTATTGGAGAAAAACAAATAAGCAAAAAAGCAGATCTATAAGATCACAATGCATTTCGATGTGTCACGCTGTGAGCTTGTAGATGTTGCATGTCTATGTTTGCATGACACCATTGTCTTTCCTTCTGCAGGTATTCTCAGCCCCTTCATGAGGAGATTTCACTTCACAAGCATCTGAAACACAAGAACATTGTGCAGTACCTGGGCTCCATCAGCGAGAACGGATTCATTAAGATCTTTATGGAGCAGGTGCCCGGAGGTGAGGGATCCCGTTGGTCTGCATTCATATCGCCATTGGTCTTTGTTAACCACTTTCAACCTGGCGTCCCCATTTTGGACAAGCCATTATAGGCACATTGTCTATATGTACAGTATATAGAGTATATAGAGGTTAAGTGGTTAATATCAGTGCAGTGGTCAGGGAGGGAAAGGCTAAGACTTAGGTCTTAGGGCTCCGATGAATCGGCTGAATGCGGTTATCGGCTGATACTCCCCTTGTTGACAGCCATTGGTTTATCAGCCGATAAGATGACACACACCAATGACCGAAGTTTATCGATTGTTTGATCAATCTATTTTATTGAATTTGTGCTGATTAAAAGATGGTATGATAAAGCATTCAAAGACTTTTAAAACGTTTTTATTATTAACATTGATTTGTTTCCCTGGCACAAACGGTAACTAACTATTTAACTAACTAACAAAAAACAGTGCGTCCTTACTAAGACTGAGGCCCATGGTAATCTACAGATCCCATAAGACTGAGTCGCTGCGTTCCTTGATTTGTTTAGTCACTTTGCTATTCAAGTGACAAAACAAATCATGGATGCAGCGAATCGGGCTGGAAACCAGGCTATAAGATTGATACATATATTCTGTTGAGAAAATCTTTCACACACTTGCACAATAAAAGCGTAAGAGCAGGTGCGTAGGCAAACAAGTGCACATCAATAATAAAAGAATACGCCCGCACACTGCCAAACTATTTATTGAGGGAGAAGCAACATTTCAGTCACTGATGACCACCTTCAGGCATACCTGATAAAGCTGAAAAGGTTTGGTCTATTCCAGCCCACTGTTCATCAGTGTACAATGACCTGCTTTTGTCTAGGGAGTCTGTCGGCACTGCTCAGGTCAAAGTGGGGTCCTCTGAAGAACAACGAATCCACCATTGGCTTCTACACCAGGCAGATCCTGGAGGGTCTCAAATACCTGCATGACAACCAGATTGCACACAGGGACATCAAGGTGATCTTAAGAGCAATGTTTTTTAGCAAATTGTGCACTTTTCGTAAAAGATGCATGAAACTTTCAGCATGCATTTCTGTATGGATAACTATGTCCCAATAGCTGATGCCGCTGCATATTACGGATGCATGTTGCAGCTGCATATTACGGCTGCATGTTGCAGCTGCATATTACGGATGCATGTTGCAGCTGCATATTACGGCTGCATGTTGCAGCTGCATATTACGGATGCATGTTGCAGCTGCATATTACGGATGCATGTTGCAGCTGCATATTACGGATGCATGTTGCAGCTGCATATTACGGCTGCATGTTGCAGCTGCATATTACGGATGCATGTTGCAGCTGCATATTACGGATGCATGTTGCAGCTGCATATTACGGCTGCATGTTGCAGCTGCATATTACGGATGCATGTTGCAGCTGCATATTACGGCTGCATGTTGCAGCTGCATATTACGGATGCATGTTGCAGCTGCATATTACGGATGCATGTTGCAGCTGCATATTACGGCTGCATGTTGCAGCTGCATATTACGGATGCATGTTGCAGCTGCATATTACGGCTGCATGTTGCAGCTGCATATTACGGATGCATGTTGCAGCTGCATATTACGGATGCATGTTGCAGCTGCATATTACGGATGCATGTTGCAGCTGCATATTACGGATGCATGTTGCAGCTGCATATTACGGCTGCATGTTGCATCTGCATATTACGGCTGCATGTTGCAGCTGCATATTACGGCTGCATGTTGCAGCTGAATATTACGGCTGCATGTTGCAGCTGCATATTACGGATGCATGTTGCAGCTGCATATTACGGCTGCATGTTGCATCTGCATATTACGGCTGCATGTTGCAGCTGCATATTACGGCTGCATGTTGCAGCTCTATGGCAACATTCATGACAGTCGTCATGGCTTCCCCTTATTGTTAGCAGTGCTTCCTCTGTGACCTTCTGAAATGTGGGGGTTCAGTTCACTCTTTTCAGGTGTGGTTCCACATCTGTCCTGTTTCATTCCACGTTATGGTTCTAGTACACAGCATTATGCAGTGGTAAAAAAAAAAAACAATATTGCACTTGATCATAATAAAAAACATATACATGCAGTAGTCTCTCCTTCCGACTCCTGTTTGTCGGGTCTTTTAAAACATTTCTGTAGCAGACAGAAGATTTACTGTTTTAGTGGCCTGTGTATTGTGGGGAAACGCTACTGCTTAGATAGCCACATGATTTGAACCCTAGTGGTCCTATTCTGGGGAGGCGAACGCCGAACATTCACCAAAATATATTGGGCAAATAGATGATTTGGTGATTTGGTGTAGAGGGGAAAGAATGAGAGTGCCTCACTGCCTACTATAGAACCCCAGGGGCACTCACGGTCAGTGAAGTACTGTATATAGGGTTTAAGTGGCTAGTTAGGTAAGATGTAAGAGCCATAATAAACCTCACTGATTACATTCCCATCACAGCCAGTCATTAGGGTCAATAGACTCTTTATGCGGACGCCACACGGCTCCAACTTCTGCCTGATTTAACAACGCTGTCATATAAATGACTGCAGTGCCTATTCACATAAATGTTAATCACTTTGTTTTGGTTGGGAGGCTGTCATCCCACTGAGGGTGGGTTATAACCTGCTATCTGCATCTGTTGATTTACACCCTTCCAGAATATACCTCATAATCCTTAGATTTAGAGAAGGAAATGACTGAAGCTTTTGTATCTCCACATTTTATATATTTTTGAGGGGCGCTAGCCACTCCTATACACAGGTTTAATGTTTGTCTTTAGTTCAATGTTTGACAATGAAGGGAAAAATCATTATGTGTCATTTACGCCATATGGTCTCTATTGTTAATGGCGTTTAATGTTTGTGTTTGCACCGTTTGTTTTATATCGCTATTACTTCACCTAATCAACATGAGTTGATTAGTCACTTCACACGGGTGTGATTTTTTAAAATATATGTTAACCATTTATTTAATTCTTTGGTCTTGACCTCAACTAAGTTTGATGAATGTGTGCAGTGATTATTACCACTCTGCGTGAATTAGATCCTGCATGATCCGTTCTCATGAACACCTGTTGTTATTTACAGGGTGACAATGTTCTCATCAATACGTACAGCGGTGTCCTGAAGATTTCAGATTTTGGCACATCCAAGAGGCTGGCAGGGATCAACCCCTGCACTGAGACCTTTACTGGTAAGATCCTGACATTTTGGTTTCTTATTAATTATCATACAAATAATTTTGATTAATAATGTAATTGTGTTTTTGGCATTGAACATTGGAACATATAAATACCAATTACATTTCTGCTTGCCATTTGTGAACAGAAATTGCACAAATAACTCAAATATGTAAGCCTTTTACTTGAAATATACTGTAAGAAATGCCTCACAATTACCGGCACCAATAATCAGAACAAATAATGTATTATGGCAAAGAATACTAAATACATAGTTACTAATCGTTAACTTTTACTTTACAATTTTGCCAAATAGCGTAAATAGCTGATCTACAAGCTCACAATGCTTTTACATGTTTTGAGCTTGTAGATCTGCTGATTTCCACCAATTCTGAAAACATTAAAAGGACAACAATGTGGAAATAATGATCGAAATATGACATTTATATTCATTACATCCAGCTTTTCTAGCAATTCTAGCAATTATTCAAAATAATTGTGATGAATTCAAATTGTGTTCATGGCAATTATGCAATAATTGTGACGAGCACTGTTTGGTCCATTTGGTTTAATTTTACATTCTCAACAGACTCAACTACAGATTTCAAACGAAAGCACAAGTCAATACAAAAACTGTTACTTTGTGGACAATCCATGATAAAGCTTTACACTTATTTACAACAGGGTTCACCATTTTCAATTAATCAGAACATTTAGGGACGTAAAAATATACGCTCAGACTTAATTGATCATAGGCCAGTTTCGAATTGCAGCCGTCTGTAGGTGCTCGGTTTTTAAGGAGTCTGGTTGACTCAGTATGTGATCTCTATTCTTAGCCTTCTTCTTTCCTTGCATGCAAATTTGTGTTGTGTGTGTGTGAGATTTCCATGGTTGGAATGTTTCATATTGGTGTTGATGAACAAGAGATTACTTCACACTCTGGTCCCGAAACCTTCTTTCTGCTGATGCCGAGGTCGTTCCCATAGAAACCCTTAACACCTGATTTATACTTAGTTACGTGCCGGTGTCTTGCACTGTAAATAGTTGATCTACAAGCTTGCAACGCTTCGCAGTGTGGCACGTTGTGAGCGTATGCACCGGCTATATTTGGGGCCAGACACAAGGGACACAAGTATAAATGAGGTTTTACGTGTGTTTGTGCCGTTACTATTTTGTAGGAGCAAAATCCAGGCTCGGCTCACTAGCCTGTGAGCGATACATCTGAGAATAGCCCACCGCTCCTATTCAGAGCACCTGGCACGTTGAGAGCTTGCGCTGAGCTCGAGAAGACCAGTTTAAGCCGTTGTGTGATGTTGGCACGGCAGCGGCCAATCACGGCTCAAGACGGCCCGTTTCTTGGGACCACCTGATTGGAACAGACAGGTAGTCATCCTGAACCCTGGAGCCCTGTCAGGAAATATGCCTGCTTCACCTCGTTCTTTTAATAGCACAGGCCTGACTGCGGGGTCCGCTGCTACACTACAGTATGTTTGTGTCACCGGCAGTTTGAACACAGTCCCCCTTCTAAAATACCGCATTTTCTGCATGCTATTATTAGAACAAGGGACCCCTTTCAAGAGAGCTAGCTCCTGCAAATTTTGCTATGTGCCATATTGTCATTACCCAACCTCAGAGAGAGACTCTGCAGCATTGCTCCACCAAAGCCGGGGGCCAAGTTAAACCTCTTATAACCCCGTCGGTCATTTATGAGAAGTGTGTCATCACCTCAGAGAAACTGCAGCAACTTGGAATTTGCCGTAATGTTGTTGTGTTTTTGTGCAGATAACCTCAATGCCTTACTCCTATTTCATTATTACAGGACCTGGCCACTGTTGTTGTTTGTACAATGCTTGTCTTTTATTTCTGCGTCCAATTTGTTTTGTCCTTTTTGCTGGGTTTTTGTCTCTCAGGCACGCTGCAGTACATGGCCCCTGAGATTATAGACAAGGGCCCCCGGGGCTATGGCAAACCAGCAGACATCTGGTCTCTTGGCTGCACCATCATAGAGATGGCTACTGGGAAACCGCCTTTCTATGAGCTAGGAGAACCACAGGCAGCTATGTTCAAGGTCAGTGGACAAAGGCCATCTACTGTATGCTAAAGCAGTGATTCTCAACCTTTTTTATTCAAGGAGCCCCAGTTTGATGTGCGTCAGGCCCTGGACCGTTTATTTCTGGTACCGATCTGATACCGTTGTCTTCTACACTGTAAAATCCCCTGTGTTAATTTAACTCCGAAATACAGACCCATAAAGGGTCCACTTGGACCCATGTTACTAATACTAGACCCAGGTTAATTCCCTCACATCTGTGTTAGAATATAAAATATTATTTGCAAGAGGATATATAAAGATCTGTGCTATACGGGTGTGGTGGGGGGAGAATCATTTTCCAAACCCTCCTCCAACGGTCTAATGTTTACCCAGAAACATCACAGTACTAACATACATTTCTCTGTAGCTAGTTTGGTTGTGGGTCTGACATGCCAAGCTACCCAATTATGAATACACCCACACAGTTGGCTCCTTGGCCCTCCATACAGTACACTTCGTTGTCCATACTTTTCCACTGTCTGCTTAACCACATGAACCCTAGCATCCCTATTCTGGGCATGTCATACTAGGCAATCAATCAGCCTAAATATTTGTGATGCCTTTTGAGCTTGTAGATCAGCTATTTTCGCCAATTTGGTGTAGAGGGGAAAATAGGAGGGGACCAACTATAGACCACGGGGGGACTCCGATCAACAACGTATATAGGGATTAAGTGGTTATTATAGGCTGCCACGTGTGTAATAATAAGCAGTGCCCTTGGCTCTGTGCAGATCACACTGCATGCACCTGTCAGCACATGCTGCTGTTGTCCACGCCTGCATCTGTCATCTGTTTGAACAGGTCATATTCATGTTACTCAGATCATACACGGACACATACTGTACCTTATAGACACAAATGTATGCTTGGAACCCACCAAAAAGTGATACAGTACACACTCTCTGTTGTCTTTTCCCACAGTTCCTATGTAGTGCACGTGTCTGTTTCCTTAGAAATGTTGACACACCCGTTTTTCCATGCAGAAATTTAATATATTGTTGTTGTTAGCCATATGCAGCCCATTAAGAAACGTTGAGAATTCTGAGAAGTGGTTTGTGGACAGTTACAACGATCAAGTCAAAAAAGCCCCCGGACTATGGAATTTTCCATACAATGAAACAAATGGCGTGAGATTTTAGATGCCTAGGCGTCTCCTGTTACCAAAAGGCCGTTCCTTATGGAAAACCACCCGCCCTGAAATTCTCTGCCGGCTTTTTGATCCAGGTCCTTGACGCATGCATCAAGACCCAAATAGTATATGGCGAAATACAATATTCCTTTCATGTGGTGGCCGTTTATTTCGACCCCCCCCCCTCCCCCCTCCCTGTCAGAACAGCTTGTGTCCTACTTTTAGGCTGTTGGTCAAAAAACATTTGTCTGAAACTGGGGCAGAGCTAGGAGTCATGTGAGGACAGAGTCACATGGGGTACGGCTGTTTCATACACCAGTGGTTCTCAACGTGAGGACTGGAGATCCCCCAAGGGTTATTGAGGAGGTTCCAGGCGGTCCCACCCTAGCTAAATGATTGATAGGAGCAACGTTGACTCTTGGAGGTTTTTAATTCAGAGAATTTACAAGTGCACAATTTTATGTAAACTTATGTACCCAACTAAATGATGAATAGTTAGGAACAAAGTGAGTTAACTCTTACAGGTCTGTAATTCTGACAGTGTACAAATGTTGAATTATACCGAGTCCCAACGATATAAAATCGTATCAAATGGGGGTTGGTGGCATAATAGGCATATCAAATCAACATATGAACTAATTTATAACTGGGGGTAATAAGGTTTAGAATCAATGAGAATCAATACTATACACCATACTGATGCATTGAGATTTACCAAACAGACAAAACAAAATCCTCACGTAAAGGTAAAGTCTCCACTGGACTGTCCTTTCCCTGAGGAATGCGGATGCCTGAAGGGAGGGTCATGTCATTCCTAACCTTAAGTCAACATTCCTCAGCAGCAACCAGGAATTCCTCTGTTCTTTCAGTCAAACAAAGGGGGACACCCTTGGGGGGGAGGGGGTGTACACTACTCAAAGTAAATATCCATTTGAGTTATTCAAGTATTTTTATTGAAGTTTGTACATAAGACAGGACAGACAACAAATACATGACAATTACAGAACAGATACAGGACAAACCAACAACACCGTACTCAACATGCATGTATAATATATAAAAGTCTGAAATACAATGTAAAAATCACACCCGTGTGAACCGAGTGGTGCAACTCGCCTCTCTCTCCCACCCCCTCTCCTCTCTCTCTCTCTCTCTCTCTCTCTCTCTCATTAGCATTCAACAGTGCGTGTGTGTGCGTGTGCATGTGCGTGTGTTCATGCGTGCGTGCGCTGCTAGGTCACATCTATATTTATTTTGTCTTTATTCATGGCACAAAGTTCCTGACTGTGTGCCCGCGTGTGCTGCTTTGCTAGGTGGGCATGTTTAAGATCCACCCAGAGATCCCAGAGTCCATGTCTTTCGAGGCCAAGGCCTTCATCCTGCGCTGCTTCGAACCCGACCCAGACAGACGCGCCACCGCCACAGACCTGCTCACCGACGAATTCCTCACCGTCACCAGCCGCAAGAAGAAGGGCAAGAACAGCTTCACCGGTAAAGGATCGCTTAGAGTAGTTGTGTGACGTCCCAGACTGCACATTATTGTATATATCGTTGCTGTGTGTGGTGGAAACCGTTCCTTCTTTATTATTATTTTAAAACAGTGAAAAGTACTGAGTGGGGCTTTAAGGAATAAAAAACATGGGAATACAATGTTTATGCCCGACAGCAAATATATACTTTGTGGTATGACGAATAGTGAAAATAGCGGCTCGACGGGCTCAGAACTTATCTTTCTATAAATGTCAGATTTCTTTCTTTTTTTTCACCTGTCACATGTGTCATATGTCCAAAAAAGATTACTTGTTCGATATTGGATTTCGTTTACATTAGGCTCTGTAGCAAAGTGTCGCTGTGCTGACTGACTTAACAGATATACTGTGCTTGTGTGTTCTTTCAACAGCACTGACACCTGGCTCAGGTGAGTTGGACTTGCAGAGTTTCTACCTCATAAGTCACCACTAGAGGGAGCCCTCCATACACGTGTCATCTCTAACTAACAACAGTCTGCTGTGATGTATCTAGGCTACAATATTTATTTTTATTTTTTTTGTCTTGTATGCGGCCACCTTGCCAAGCACGACTCTGCCCTTTCCAAGAACCTGAAATAGACACTGTACCCCATGACTTTCTGAATACTTGTGTTTACCCAGGCCTGTTTGACTCTATATACAAAGTAGTTACACTTAAGACAAGAGAATACTTTTAACTACAATACAGTGTATTGTGGGGCGGCCTTTATACTTCAGGATTCTTTCTTTTTATGTTTTTTTTTTTGCTTAACTCTCTAACCATGAATTCACACAGTAAATATCACATCACATGACCTAATGTAATGTCATAGAGTGGGGTGGAGCACTGTAAAGCTATCATACCACATTGCCTGATTGTCCCCTAGTTTTTCTGACGGGTTACAGGGTATTGCCTGTAAAATGGCAGAGCTAGAAGCTCACAATGAATCGCAGTGAGACACGTTGTGAGCTTGTAAATCGGCTATTTTTGACAAAAGGATTTCGTGTACAGGATAAAAGGACAGGACCAAGTCTCCGGGGGACTCTGGTCAATGAAGTATAGGGTTTATAAGTGATTAAATGAACAGGATTTGACATGTGAAATCAGTGTGTTTGTGCCATGGCATCTATCTAACTAATCTCGCATAGCCAGACTTTCAGAGATCTTCGCATACTGATAAGTCTGCTGTTGGCTAGAGGTGGGTAGTATCAATTCGGAGATTTAAGAAGGACAGAGGGTGGCCCTTCCTAATCTGGGCGAGGGCATTCAGTCCGTAAAGGCAAGCCTAAAAAATCTAAATAAAAACACCCCCGCCCCTATCTCTCTCCCCCTTTTATGTCAACCTACTGTAAATCTACCAATAAAAGGCAGAAAAAGCCCCCCAGTAATATCTTTAAAAATAATCAACAAACTATCCTGGGTTGGTCAAACATTGGCCCAGTTGTCAAATTATATCAGAAAGAGGCAAACATTGCGTGCGTGTGTGCTCTTGTAGAATACCTGCGCAGCATCTCGCTGCCGGTCCCTGTAGTGGTCGAGGACACCAGCAGCAGCAGTGAGTACGGCTCCGTCTCCCCCGACAATGAGCTCAACACCAACCCTTTCGTCTTCAAGCCGAGCACCAAGTGCTACAGCGAGAGAGACGTCAAGGGACCACGCTCGCTCTTCCTCAGGTATGTACAGTATGACCAAAGGTTAACATTTTGTCATGGAAACTCTTATAACCTTTTTTAAAGTATTCAACAGTGTACTGCTGTATTTGTATACATTGTTTATATAATGTCAGAAAAAACAGGAGTGACCAGGTGCTCACAGGAGATTAAAAGTGTAACAAATATATAAAAGGATCAAACGGGATTAAAACAACAGACTATCCGGGCACTCAAAGGTAAAAAGAGGAATGGCCTTTATTTAATTAAAAGGCAACTGCCATGCAAGGCCTTCATCAGGGCCCAAACAATTATTATCAATAATATAATGTTCATATATATATATATATATATATATATATATATATAGTTTTATAATTGGATTGAGTGGGGGAAAAAAGTATCCTGCACAGTGTCTTCATTTAGAGCATTTTTATTTAGCAACGTTTCGGTCGTTCAGACCTTCATCGGGCATGCCCTTAGAGGACTGACAATTTATTTACATTAGAACTGTAAATACTGAAGTGAAACAGATCTGAAGATCTGAGTTCAGAGTTGTTTATCTCTACCCAGCATTCCAGTGGAGAACTTCGAGGACCACAGTGCCCCTCCATCTCCTGATGAGAAGGACAACGGCTTCTTCATGCTGAGGAAGGACAGTGAGAGGAGAGCCACTCTGCATCACATTTTGACCGAGGACAGAGAAAAAGTGGTGGCCAACCTTATGGAGGCTCTCACACAGGTGAGACTACAATTTACAATTTACAATTTAGGCATTTAGCAGACGCTCTTAATCCAGAGCGACTTACATTAAGCAAGAACAAAAAAAGCATGGGAATACATCACATAAAAACATTTATCATGAAACATGCGTAAGCTAAGAAAGTAACAGTGGAATATCTATATAATGAAACTATACATATAAACTACTATGCTATACATATGTACTATGACGTGCTATGACTACATACAATGCAATTATAGTGCTGTCTTCATAACATGCTATAAGTCTGTGTCAAATGCTATCTAAGTCTACAGAAATGCTATCTAAGGGTGTGGGGTAAGTGCTATGGGCCATGATAGAGTCTGAAAAGGTGGGTTTTCAGACTACGGCGGAAGATTGGGAGTATATTTCATATACTGTGCTACATCAGTGGTTCTCAAACGTTTTCATTTCAAGGACCAGCTGTTTGGTATTGCATTAAAGTTTAATGGATGGATGGATGGATAGTTAGATGGCAAGTACACGTCTTTCTGTATCATGGAATCTCAAACCTTCATGCATTATGTATAACATCTCTCATGACCTCTACCCCTCCTTTCCTCCTCATCTCCCTTCCCACCAACCATCACTCCCGTTCACCCTGCTGTCCCTCCGTCTATCCGTCCGGCCTGCCCCCAGGGCTCTGAGGAGACCAGACTGCGGCATCAACACATCTCAACCCTGGTGGTGAGCCTGGCAGACTTTGTGCGCATGGCTGACAGGAAGATCATCGCCAGCACACTGTCTCAGCTCAAACTGGAGCTGGACTTCGACAGCACGGCCATCAGCCAGATCCAAGTGGTGCTGTTCAGCTTCCAGGACGCCGTGAGTTAATGCCCTCACACCATATTATACATACTGTAAATACATTACACAGTACAAGTTAATTTACAACTACTGTTGGCTATTGCCTATTCCCAAAATGATTCTACTATATTAAAATTATATTTACTTTATTGCTTTTAAAGTTTGGTTGCGGTATAAATGTTACCATTTATTTTCTGTAGCCGGGTACAATGTTTGTGAATTTCTGCAGGCCACTTAAGTGTTCGCTGTATGACAAGAGGTGACTGTAGGTGCTGCATAGTTGTAAATGAATGTGTATACTCTCAGTTCAATTACCAGTTACCAGTCTTTCGCAGTCTGAGGACTTCCAAGAATGATTGAAGTCATACTGTGTATACTATGGTCTGTCAACCAGAACCACATCAGGCTTCCTCGGCTGGCTTTAAGTACAAATAAAAGAGAAATCCATCAGGGCTAATTGCACATCGTGTAAACGGGTCATAAAGCTATGCGCATGAAATGACACTGGAGCAAGTGACTGCTGTTGTTTCCTGGGAGAGGTATTGCATAACCATCTTCAAAGGGCAGCAAACAATGCCTCCTGCTGGAATTGCATGAGATGAAATTAAAGAGGAAGAGAATCAACAGCTTTTGAATCACGGGAACATGTGTAGGTGTGTGATGGTATTACACATAAGATGCATGAAATCAAACTGAACAAAAATAGAAATTGCATCTGCTTGATGCATGGGAATCTATCTCGCCATTATTTACCGGCGGTAAGCCTATTTCACACTTGGTTGTACATCGTGTGGCGTGCCAAAAATAGACTACAAGTATAAATTATGCTTGAGGTGCCTGGCTCATGGTTCAGGATGTTATTGAAATACTGTACATATCCTTTAATCCTTAATGTCTGACTACATCGTGCTGTTTACATTTCTGACTAGCTACTAAAGTATTCAATCAATCTACCACAGTATTATACTTCAAGCTTCTCAACAGTGCATAACAGCCAGATTAAACAAAAAGGGTCAGATAGATGTAAATGCAATATTGTAATATTGTAAATTGTAAATATCAACCGTGTCAGTCTACAGTCTACTTAATTCAGTCTGAAGCAGAAAAAGTAGAGGCATGTATTCCTCCCCGTCCGCCCCAGCAGATGCAGCCCTGTGTGTGTATGCAAAGTGTTAGTACACAGAATGTACCACACATACTGTACTTACCGTTCATAAGCCCTTCATCAACAGCGCTCTCCCTCTGTGTTTACTACGTGCATCCCCCTCTCCTCCTTACGTCTCCAGGTGAACAAGGTCCTGAGGAACCACAACATCAAGCCTCACTGGATGTTCGCCCTGGATAACATCATCCGTAAGGCCGTACAGACGGCCATCACCATCCTGGTGCCAGGTACCTGTGATAATGATTTACACAGTCCACTGGGCCTGGGGTTCCCAAACCTTTCCATGCCAAGGAGGACCCGCAAAGCCCACAACATGATACATTGTCAGCTGTATATTTTAGCTAATATTTGCCTATTTTTGCCAAATGTTTACCTATTAGAACAAAATAGACCTGAGGCCGAGTCTATGAATGTTTTCTAAATCAGTGGTTCTCAAACTTAGACCTATGAAAAGGTTTCGTGCCAGGGACTGCCCCGAGAAGACACTTTCAACATTCTTTCTGAATGCTGACGCGATGTGAGCTTGTATATCTGCTATTTTTGAGAACCATTGTTCAGAAAACATATGTGTATATATACACATACGTTTTAATATATATATATAGCTCAAATCTGCATGATCTGTATCTGTGTTCAGAACTGAGGCCACATTTCAGCCTGGCCTCCGAGAGCGACCCGGCCGATCAGGAGGACGAGGACGATGATGACGACAGTGGCGATCTGCGGGGGAACTCCGCCCACCACAGCCGAGCCGTGCCCGCCGCCGTCCACGACGACACCGTGGTGACCTCCGGTGTGAGCACACTCAGCTCCACTGTCTCGCACGAGTCGCACGCGGCTCAGCGCTCCGTCAGCATGGAGCTGGGCCGAATGAAGCTGGAGACCAACAGGTTAGAAGAATTTCACAATACACTTTATTGTCACATCACAGTTTTAGAGACAAATAAGTTGAGAAAAAAGGGATCTCGCACACTGTCTTCACTTGCTGTAGAAGTAGAGAAAAAAGGGATCTCGCACATCAAGTAAATATGTGGGTGAAATTAGTTTTTTGTGCATAGTTCCCATTCCTTGATTAGCAAAGTAAGCAAACATTAACTCAACTTGACTTAGAAGAATTTCAGAATCAACTTTATTGTCACACATCACAGTTTTACAAGTAAAGTTAGTTAGTTTTTTGTGCATAGTTCCCATTCCTTGATTAGCAAACATTAACTCAACTTGACTTAACATTGTAATGCACCAGGAATTACTGTATACTGATCAGATCTAAGGTGAATGAAGCATATTATTCTCTTTTTACCCACTGTCTCCTCAACCGTTTGTGTCCCATGTTTCCTTGGGTGTCCAGACTGCTGGAACAGTTGCTGGAGCGGGAGAGAGAATATCAGGCCATCTTACAGCAGGTCCTAGATGAGAGAGAACAGGAGATCAAACTACTGAGGCTACGCTCGGAGCCCATAGGTCTGTCCTCTTATCTCACTTGATTTTGACAAAGAAATTGCCTCTATTTAAAAATAAAATAAAAATTAATAGACTATCCCAATAGCTTACTCTTAGGTTGTACCAGAGCTCCTTCAAATTATTTTCTGGCAACTTCGCTCTTAAAGAGAAAATAAATTGGTAATTCAATGAATAACTGAGAAGCACAATTTAAAAACAAATCAATGAATCACCATAAAAGAAAAATATCGACTAAATCAATTAATCTGATTAGTCACTTATGCACTATAATATACTTCATTGTACAGCAGTGACACACAGACATATTAACAGTTCCATCCCTACAGCAAATCACACAGAACAAGTAGCAAAAAAGCTTGATTCATTGTGCAGAAATCCACCCTACTTTGCCAGGTCTCTGTTTTCCACAAAGTTGGCATTCACAATTGACTTAGATTTCACAAAATGGTCCAAGGGCTGAGCTTCTGTATATTAGTGTTGGCTAACACTTTTCAAAAATGAAAATAAATGGCAAGCTTTCATGCAACACAAAAAGTATCAGTGGATTCAACGTGCTTGTGTTCTGGCAGACACACCGACCTCATCCTCCTCCTCAGTCCATCCAGCTGGTCAGAGGAGCCAAGCCGTGGACACACAGGAGCACCCAGAACTGACCAGATGGCTCAGGCTCCATGGGGCCGACGAGGACTCTATAGACAGAGTAGGTTCCTTCTCTCGCCTTTCTCTCACCTTCTCTGGACAGTTTTAGCTTCCAATGATCCGTATTAAACTCCATGGACCCCTGCCGCAGTGGCCCCTTAAAAGGAATTGTCAATACATCTGACACAAGACACATTTCTCCCATATACTTGGTTGCCAGGAGGTATATTTCCTCTACATTGTGGCTCGGGGGCCATAGTGGTTAATAAAGCATGCCAGGCTTCCTATGATGCCTCCATCTGCATGTGTGGTAAATGTTATTTGCTATGTCAACAAGTCCACACCCCAATAATCCTCTGCCCTTAAACTCACCAAAACCAACAAATGATGGTAAAGACCCAAAGAGTTCATGTGATGTTTATTTAGCAAGCATACAATATTGGTTATTTTCTGTGAAGCTGTTAGCTTATCAGGCGCGGAGGGAATGAGTATGCATTGCAACATGCTAATGCAGCCACACAATGCACATTTCACAAAAAGAGAAGGTGGCCTTTAGGGTGCTGTAAGCCTGTCCCCGACTAAGAATTCATATTGCCAAATGTTGAAATGTTGAAAAATATATATATTTGCATGATTTAACTGAGAGATTTTTATCCAAAGCACTTTACATAGATTGTGCATTACATTGGCCCATTCACACACCCATTCATACACCAATGGTGGAGGAAACTAGGCTAGGAGAAAACCATGCCAGGCACCAACCTGCACATCAGGAGCAATTAGGGGTTCAGAGTCAAGGACACTTCGTCACAAAATGTATGCAATAGAACCAGGATCATTCCATTTGGGCTGTGGGGGAGTGCTTAATTTCTGATTTAACATATACTTGCTTGGTTTCTCCCAATAAATCATGATCTAATTATATCCTATTTTTATTTATTTTTAAATCCAAGTTATTTGTTAATTTATATAATTATGAAATAATATTATATATTATGTCAGTCCCTCGGTCGATTAGTGCACTATTCCAGGTCAGACCTAGTGTGCTGTGGTTATAGGCCTGTTTGTAGTAGAGATGTCCTGGAGCAATAGGATGTTTTCTTTACAGATTGTCTTGCATGATGAACCCATAAGCTCCAGCACTGGGACTGCCAACAGGACTTGCTGACTTGCGACTTGATGCTTTCCTGTTACTGTATGCATGTGTGTAATTAGTGTGTGATTAAGGAGAGCCATCATAATGTGACAGAGATTTTCCTTCGCATACACATACATACAACTGATGTTTAGCTGCTAAAACTCTTTAGTAATGTCAAACTATGGCTATAGCACCATCTACTGGCCACAATGCGTATTGTACCTTCTACTGAGTTCTCTTTCTTCCAATCCAAATGTGTTTCTGTAGATACTGATGGAGCAGTACACGTTGGATGACATCCTCCATTATGTGACAAGAGATGATCTGAAGACTTTAAGATTAAGGTATGTTTACCTCATCAAAACTATTAACAGATGTTGTGATGTGTAGAAAGTTTTTATTTACAGATACCGGTATACTTTTTACTTAATGTCGGGGTTGAAATTGTAGCGTATTGTATAAAATATAACGATTCTCAGACTCGGCCAAAAACAGTATAAATTGTAAAATGTCATGTGTATTGGTATTATTAGTAAAGTCTGTCTGTCTCTCTCTCAGGGGTGGGATCTTGTGTAAGCTCTGGAAGGCCATTGCAGACTACAGGCAGAAGCCAACCTGAGGCCTTTTAGTGGAGCCAACCACGCCAGGCCTTTATGCCGACAGCTCAGTATTTTCTCACCACCGCACTTTTTACCTCAGTATTTATTAGACCAAGACAATGGAAGTGGGGGGGTAATGGACCAATGATTGTCAAGCCTGCACTGTAAAATCCTGAGTGTTTGATATAACTCAGGGTGAACAAATGTAACTAAATGGACCCTTAAACACATAAACCCTCTACTTGGACTACTTTTTTCTCTTCACCCAAAACTTCTGGTGAATGGTGAGGTTATTAAGGGTCCATTTGGTTACACGTATACACTCTTGAGTTACAAATCGATAAATTAACAGGAATTTACTGTGTAAAGTTGACTTTGCACGCGCAGTCAAACCCCAAATCCGATCTTATCAGTCGTGTCGTTCTGAAACGGACAACTTTATTGAAATGAGGCCACGTTGAAAGCAACAATATTATATTATATAAGTGCCACTAATATTGCCATGAGCGTGGCACAGCAACAGAATGAGTGCCTACTCATTGTGTAGGCCTCTACCAGAGGAATATTCAAGCCTACTATTGTAAATAACTGAGATGTTTTGCAGATTAATGGTTGTTGAAATGTCTCTTGTGCTGACGCGGCTTTATCATTATGTTTACAAAAGTGGAGGACTGACCAATACAAGCCTGAGAGTCAAACTGCTACAGTACGTTCCATGGATGGTTTTGAAAGATGTGTCCTTACAACGGCATTAACAGTATCGTGTCAGCCGTTTCATAATCACTACTTTTACTTTATTTAAATGTTTTTTTTTGTGTTTTTTCATGATTATTCTATTCTAAAGGACATCACTGCATGCCGAAATATGTTCCCTTTTTTGTTGACTTTCCATGTTTATTTTATTATTATTTTTGTTTTGCATTGGTTTGCATCTTTCTTTTTTAATATGATTCTTTTTTTTCTTTTTTTTATCCATGACATGTATATAATTTGTGTTGTAATTAACAGTGACTGTTTTCAGTGATGTCTTTTCCAAGTAGAATAGTAAACATCTCTGTAATTTCATTGAATTGGCCATTGTTGGAAACTTTTACTAAATTTGAAATAGGATTTGTATGGTATTGTATTTTTTAATGTCACAGTTTATAGCAGACGACTTAGTAAACTTGGCTATAAGTCATCTTAGTCTCATACAGATTTTGTACATAATGGTCCTTCCAGTGCAAATGATGTAATTGGATGTAAATGTTTCATTGAAAAAAATAATTGAAGATGAATTTAATATGAAACCAACAAGAGTTTTTTTTATTATTATTTAAGAAAGACAATTATGTAATAAAAAAGGTCAGTGTAAGCTATGTCTTATTGTCGATTGAAAATATGTGTGCTTTATTGTGTAAAACAAACGATTACATTTTTGAAATTGTGAAATAAACATTTTAACAAGACAATACTCGCATTTTTAAAGCCGCACAAAAGGCCAGACAAACCATGGGGGGGGGGGGGGGGCGAGATCGGTTGGGCGGGCCACCATGACGATTATAAAAACATTTCGTCTCTGGCTGTGAGGCTTTGCTTGTTTTAGCCCTATGGTTTTAGCATACTGTGTCTAGGGCTGCTGAGGCATCTCTTAACACCTGACCTCTGAGCAGCGCTGATGGATCAGCTCTGGAACTTAGCAACAAGAGAAGATGCATATGAAAGAAGAACTCTCTGTATCCTGTGCGCTCACAATAAAATAGATTTGAAACACATAAGGGGTGGGGGGGGGGGTGTCTACAGGTGATTCTATTCGTGACGTCAGTAGTTTCTTTCTGCTAAGCAGCTGTTCGTCCGAGGTCCGCCCCGATGCTGCTGCTGCTGAGTGAGTTGAGTTCTACACACAGCGCCACGACTAGCGTACATCACCATCACCATGATAGCAACACCGGACCTCGCATCCGCACAACGCACCGCCTAATGTCTCATTTCGACATGATTTAGAATGAAATATTGAATTATTGATATATGAATATCAGAATATGAAGGACTTATTTCAGTTGCTGCAGCAGCATCAGAGAACAACGGAGGGAAGGGCTGTAAACATGGCTGCGTCTCAGCATCACCATCACCGACTGACGGCGGTCGTGCTGATGCTGTGCGTGACGGTGAGCAGCGTCAACGCCCGGTCCTCGCAGATATCCGATTTAAAATCCAAAATATCGGGCGTGGAGGAGCTGCTGGAGGAATTCCGCAAGCAGCTCCAGCAGGACCAGGCGTACACGAGTCGGGGAGGTGATGCGCTGGACGTCTGCCTGGACGACTTCAGCGCCGTCGGCGAGCGCATCATCCGGGCGAGGGCCTCCATCGAACAGGGGGCCACATTCCTGTCGGCCCCCGGCAGGGTGTACAGCTGGAAGGACTGTCTGCACGCCTGCTGCTCCGAGCCGCACTGCACCGTGGCGGTGGTCCAGGCCGGCCTCGGGCACACGGACGACGGCCTCAGCTGCTATCTGTTCAACTGTACGTACAGGAATACGAACGTCTGTTCGTTCGCCCCGCAGCCAGGCTTCAGCACCTACAGCCGGACCTCCAACGCGACGGGACACGTCCCCATCATCATGTCCCCCTCCTCCTCCTCCTCCAGGAGCAACACGGTCAACTCTGCCCGGAGAACACCTGACGACACCCTGGGAGAAGAAGATGATACCGTCATGGAAGGTCAGTGACTGTCCGTCTTCCCCACCATATAAATCACGCCTGATTGACTGAATAATTTATTAACAGTTTGCAAAAATCACAGAGGTACAGATTTATATAAATAAGGATGCTATTGGATAAATACCAACGAAGTCGCCCTTTTACCCTATTGCATAACGAAAAAAAGGCTATTGCTTATTTCCATTGAGGTCCTGTGTATTCAATTCATATACCCTATGTTATTTATTTTATTTTATCATGCTCATAAAGTGTTCTGTGCTCAAAGTGCAATTAAAAAGCAAACGTTTGCTTTTTAATTGCACTTTGAGCACAGAACACTTTATGAGCATGATAAAATAAAACATATTTTCCTAAAACTTTTACTTCTATTTTTATACGGTGAGCGAGTCTTTTTCTGTCAAAGTATTATTAGCCTATATCTACCGTTGAGTCCCAACTCATTAAAATGTGAAGGCTACAGTTATAACTAGTTAGAAATAACATTGAATATGAATTACAATTTTAACCTGCTCGTTACTTGTTAAGCTTAATAGATGGACTTATGTGGATGATTCATGATTCATCCTTCTGAGAAACCGCTGTAACTGAACAAGTTGTTCTTTTTCATTTTAAGCATGTCTGTCTCTCTTGCATGCTCTGTATGTCAAAGTCATGCTATATCTCCTTCCTCACATTTTCTGAGATGATCTTACAAAGGTTTCATTATTATTCTGTATGTGATGTGTTGTGACTGGTCAAGCTGGTAGGATCATTCATTAGAGTGATCCTACCAGCAACACAGGACCTCTGAGAGGCAGATCATGTTAATGATCTGCCTCAGACACAATTAGATTAGTTCACTGAGAGGAGTGGCAGATGTGGGCTTTATCTGTTTGTTTTTAAACCCAGCCCTAAACTCTTTGTCCTCAGGGAACAGCTGGACATGGTGCGGCAAACTAGGAATATTATATTGTGTATCTGCTATTTTTGAATAGCCAACACTGAAATAAAATAAATCACACCTGTGTGAAGTGAGGGTTCAAGGTTCAAGGTCTCTCTCTCTCTCTCTCTCTCTCTCTCTCTCATTAGCAGGCAACAGTGCAGCACTGTCTCTCTCTCTCTCTGTTTCTGGCACAACAGCGCCCCTACTGGTACTCATAGTAATGGTGCTCATTAACGTCACATAGGTAGTCACATAGGTGAACCAACACATAGGTTAACACGGACATTGCTGTTCCTTGGAGCGGTTGCACCACTCAAAAAACACACAACAAAACATTCAATACAAGAATAAGATCTAAGAACAGGGCACTAGAGACAGAGAATTCATGACATTCAATAGTAGCAAAGTCAGCAAAAGTGCATTAGTGGGCAGTATGTGCAAAGAGGCAAGAATAAAGTGCTATCTGTCTGCTGTTCAGCAGTTGAATAGCAGCCGGGACAAAGGATAGTTTGAACCGATTAGTCTTTGTAGTGGGCACCCTCAGCCGACGACCTGAGGGCAACAGTTCAAACTCAGATCGAAGTGGGTGATCCGATACCTCCAGGAGGGAGGAGGCTCTCTTAATCATCTGCCTCTTGTACAGTTCTGAGTTGGGCTTCTGAGGGTTCTCTCAGACATCTTAGTGGCCACTTTGACGAGGCTGCTGAGCCTGTTCTTGTTTGCCAGGGTCAGATTACCGTATCAGGCAACCATAAAAACATGAGAACAGATTCAATAAAACTTCTATAGAAAAGAGTCATCATTACAGACGAGACATTAAAATTTTCCTCAGAAAAAAAAAGACGCTGCTGGACTTTTTTTGATGTAGAGGCAACATGAGAGTCAAAGGAGAGTTTGTTGTCAAGAACGACACCCAAATATTTATAGCTCTCTACAACTTCAATTTCTGTGCCCTTAATGAGTGTAGGAGCAGGACTGGGAGGAGTCCTTCAAAAGCTGATGATCATATCTTTTGTTTGGTTTAACTGTAAGAATGACTTGTCACACCAGGATATGAAGTCATTGACAACTGGCCCATGCTGTACCTCATTGTCTTCAAGAAGGCTAACAATCAGCAAATTTGACAATATCAGGGGCGCTCTTATCATCGTAAATCATCATGATGTACATTATGACATCATCAGACACTATGACGTAAATTGTCCATTCATTGTCAATGGGAATTTAATGTTAGTGTAGGACAAAGTTTGTGAACATACACCAAAAGCTGGACATAGGAGGGGAGGGGCTAGCACCCCCTCATCATACATCATCACATTCCGGCCAATCGCAATTTGCGTCTTCACTTTTCCGTCTTTGACCCGCTATGGGGTAATCAGCCAATCAAATCATCGCTATGGGGTACACACAAACATAGGAGGGCCACGCGCCCCTCAAAAATTACACAGATGCCTTCCTGGTTTTAATGACACCCAGGAGTCACCACAGCAGCAAAATAAATAAATCCTGCAAAGGCAAATGTCTAAAGTGGGGTGTGTCACCTGTGATGGAAAGAAAAACAATCAATCAACAAGAAAAATCTATTCTATACATTGAGGACTCTGTAGTACGCTGTAGGCATGTTTGACATAATACGTGGCTGTTTGTCACAGATCTGGACGAGCCTCCTCGCAGTGACGCTGGGCAGGATGTGGTGATCCAGCTGCCCACGGACTGGGCCGTCCTGGATGGGAGAGACAGCGTGGACGACCATGGCATCAGCCGCTACGAATGGGCTCTCCTCAAGGGAGACCCAGACATCAGCATGAAGGTAATCTATGGGCTCTCCTCAAGGGAGACCCAGACATCAGCATGAAGGTAATCTATGGGCTCTCCTCAAGGGAGACCCAGACATCAGCATGAAGGTAATCTATGGGCTCTCCTCAAGGGAGACCCAGACATCAGCATGAAGGTAATCTATGGGCTCTCCTCAAGGGAGACCCAGACATCAGCATGAAGGTAATCTATGGGCTCTCCTCAAGGGAGAACCAGACATCAGCATGAAGGTAATCTATAGTCATTCATTATTATAGCAGGGATGGGCTGCATGAGCAGTCTTTTCAGGTATGTATTGATCTATATTTGGCCTTTTCCAAGGCTAGTAGTCTCGCATAGCTAGCCATATCATTGATCTCTGCCTACCAGTACGTCTTGTGACATCTACATTAAATGTAGGTTGATTTAAAAACAATAACAGCATTGCGGAACCAATGGTTCTTCATAATGAGACGTATCAGGATTGGTTTTCAAAGCAAGTGGGCATAGACTTTCTGTTGTTCGAGCCCCTAGATTGAATAACCTGTAGATGTCACCAGACGTATTGGTAGGTGGAGACAATAATTCAATTAAAATGGTCTACTTAGAGGCCCATCCGGATCTACCGGTCAGTGCCGTCGAGTTCTGATGATCCTCATGGGGGCTACCCGCAGCCCCCCCCCCTCCCCCGCAGCGGTGGAAAAAAAGAAGTTGATGTTTTCACTGGTACTTTGGGTAGGCTACAGAATTGCGTTGGGGGGGGGGGGGGACTGTCGCCGCGGATTTATTTATTTCCCAAATGGTCTAATGGTCTGTAATGTTAATATAAAATATATATATATAAAATCTTCATGGGGGCTAAAAGGGGCTATTTAATTCTTCATGGGGGCTGTAGCCCCATAGCCCCCACAGAGTCGACGTCGTTGCTACCGGTAGATCAAAAAGACATGGGTTATCTGCCCACCTCTGCTATATAGTGTATACACTGTAAAAGGAGTGTTAGTTTAATTCTGAGATGGTACAAATATAACCATTTGGTTAAATGAGTACTGTACAGTACACTCAAGGACCGGTTACAAATGGATAAATTAACAGTGAGGATTTGACTTTGTAGTAGCCAGGTCTGGTGGGTCCCCATGTTAGTTATAATAGCCTAGGCACTATGATCACACATATCTTGTAAGCCCTGGTTCGAATACGACCCTCTTCTTGACTTAGCCCATCCGAGCAAATTGATTATTAGCCAATTGTATAAACGTTTGTTATATTGAACATCATCTCATTAGTACAGTAGTCTCTGAGGTTTGGGGCATAATAAGGCATTTACTGCTGGCCTTGCTGGGCTTTTGTTCTGATGAAAAGTGATGATTTACACATGGAACGATAGTATACCGGTAATCATAAAGTCCACTGGGGCTAAGTGGTGAATGGGCTTGTATATGTTTGCAGTTCAACATGGTGGCATGAGGCCAGAGTGCCTAAGGACATGCTGCTAGAGATAAGAAACAGCTTGTCATAAGCTACCCTGCCTCAAGGACAACAGCACTATCGTATTGTTTTCTTTGACCTGTGAAGCACTTTGGTACGATGAGAGTCGTTTTTAAATGTGCTATACAAATCAAATTGATTTGATTTGAGCACTCAACTCACTCCCTATGAAAGTTGTGACATTATTTGGGATTTTAGCAGATTTGACAGTAGTTGTTGTTTAGTTATCCGTTCTAACCGACCCTAGAATCCCTATTATAGGGGTGAATATTGCAACCCATATCCAAGCTCACAACGCAAAGAGATTTTGTCACAGTCACAGACTTTTGTCATTCATTGTACTTGGTCTTGTATTTCTATGTTCCCTGGTCTAGTTTTCATGGCTCTGTGTTTGTTTGCTCCAGCTGTATCTCATTTTATAATCAACCCTCATGTGTATATCAGTCTTGTTCCCCAGTCAGTCCTTGTTGAGTCATTGTATCCTGTCACCTGTTTCAGTCTGTTTTAAGTTGTTCATGTTCACCTGTCTTCTGTATTAAAACACCAATTCATGGTTTTGAACACTACCATACCTGGCTGTCCTGCGTTTGGGTCCTTACCTCACCTACACGTGACAGATTTGTTGGAAAGAAGGAGGGAACAAGTATAAAGACGGGATTCTATTACTATGAAGTTTATAGGGTTTAAGTGTCACACAGGAAATCACACATATGGCAGAGTTGAAAATGTTGACCTTCACCCACCTGTGTGGATTCCCACATCAGCCCCGCCCCCTACTCCAAAATGCAATCATTGTTAAACAAGAGAAAGTTATAAATCAAGTTATAAATCAAATGGAAAAAGAAGATGATACAAACTGTAGAAATTAATCATTATTATACCCTCTATTCAGAATGTATTTCATTGCGGGTGCCTGGTGGTGCAGCCAATTACTTACTTACTCCTGTAGGGCCAACTTTGGGCATAGGCTGTAAACAAGGGCCCACCAGAGCTGTCAGTGTCTTCATTTTGAAATGTTGTTCCCTTTCTTGCCGAAGGTGACCCATCCAGGGCTTCTGAAGATAAGTGGTCTCCAGCGAGGTGTCTACACCTTCCAGATGACTGTCAGCGACACCACGGGACAGAAGAGCTCAGACAATGTCTCTGTCACTGTGCTGGCGCCAGAAAACCAGCCTGAAGGTACTGAACCACAAAGCACCTATTCTGTACCTCTTGCATCGGCTATTTTACTAGAGGCGAATTTAGTATGTTTCTAGGTTTCACAATAAAAAATCTGCATGAATGGAGGGGGGAAATATCTCAGATTACTAAAAGAAACATTATTTGCATGGTCCATTAGCCAGAGGTAATGAAAAATTGCGATGCGATACGTAGTGGGTTTGTAGATCAGCTATTTTCGCTGTTTTCCTCTACTTAATTAGCAAACATGACCGGTAGGCCCTGTACCGCTCTCTTTGCCGAAAGACAATAGTGCTGAAGGGTTTCAAATTTGATGTTCACCTTGTGAAGGTTCCCTATATTATGATATATATTACTCTTAGGTTGTCTGGTTTTGGTATATGTTGTGTAACCTCTGTTTCTTTTATCCAATAGGATTGGGGAGCAGAGCTTCTAATGATGATCAGCTCGCACCTGGGCCCGGGTGTCGACACCCTATAAATGCCTGCTTCCCCAGTCCTTCCCCAGTTCTGTTCTTATGCCTCCTGCACACTTTTCAACATTTCTGTTAATACATACAACACACATATATTTCACTCATGCATACATGCACTACACCACTGAATACTGATCTCCACACTTCATCTGTTTATTCATGATTTATCGTTTGATTACTTCTTTTTGGCTAATCAATCAATTCTATTTCTTTGGTAAACTGCAAACAAAATGGGGACTCATCCCGGACGAGCCCGTTTGGATAAAAGAAACAGATGTTACTATAGGGTAAACACAACATATACCAAAACCAGACAACCTAAGAGTAATATATATCATCATATAGGGAACCGTCACAACCTGTATTAAAACACCCAACCATTGGTTTTGAACACTATACCTGCCTGTCTGTCCTGCTTTTGGGTTCTCACCACTCCAGTGTGTGATATCTTTGATCGCACCTGCAAGCACACAATGTGTTGCATCAGGAGTCAGGACACATCGTGTGACTGCTGTCTCTTATGTTGTACAGTGTGTACTGGCCGGTGCTCGCGCTACCAGTTCCTGTGTGACGATGGTTGCTGTATCGACATCACCTACGCCTGTGATGGGAAGCAGCAGTGTACAGACCGCTCTGATGAAGCCTTCTGCCAGCACTGTGCGTATGAGTCATCTCATACACAGATTTCACCTGCACATAATATTGCCTCTATAGATTATGATGAATTGCATGTAATTTCATATTTCCACATCTATTTGATTTATTATCAAACGTATTGAAAACACAGGCTTTAAATAGGTTTCCTTTATTTATTAACACTCTCAGTTAAAGCTTAGAGGTGATGAATGAATTTTTTAGGAAGTGCAGTTCTAATCTAATTTGTTAACATTTAGCTATTGTTTCTTCTGTGCTTTCTCCAGTTGATGGCAACAGGAAGTCGGTGACCCATGCTGCCAATCCCAGCATGCCTTTGTCTGCCCAGACAGATGAGGTTGAGGATGGCTCCAAGCAGCTACAGAAGGAGCCCAGCAAGAGCATGGAGAGCATTGTACCCCCGAATATTCCCTTTGTCCCCCAAGACAGGACCAGGGTCGCTCCCCCACCACCTGCCCACCCACAAAGTCCCAGTCCACAGGAGGACCACGACCCAGTCAATCATGGTACTGTTGTTTGTTGCATCACTGAAACCTTTTTGGGGTGAAGCTATTGTAAGCTTTGTTTTTCTTCCTGCAATCGCAGCGGAGCTGTTCATAAATTGAACCACACTGCATTACTGCATCTATTTTCAATGCCCACTCTGCCCTAGCCCCACAAGTCAGAACCCAATGGTACTGAAGTTTCTGACATTTTTGAGACCCAGTAGCCATGGGGTCCTATTCCACCTCTACCCTGCCACCTGGTACGCGGACATAAATAAACATAAATACCGTCAGATACGTTATTTCTGCGCCGTTTGAGGGCTTCTGTTCGTGTGAGTTATTCTGAATGTGTGAACTATAAGTACCTATAAATACCGCTGCGAATTCTCCTGTGCAGCGGAAGCCGTTAAGTATTTTAGTTTGACCGATTTGGTCGCTTTGATTCTTCTCTTCCTTATTTATTGACACCTCATTGTACCGCCTATCTGGCTAGCTAGTGGCTATAGCTATGACAGAGCAGATCAGAGGCAGGAACGTAGCCACGCACAAGCCAACCGCACAGCGGGAGGCGGTACAATAAACGGTAAATAAACAAGGAAGGAAGAGAGGAATCAAAGCTTCCAAATCAGTCAAACATAGATTAAAAATACTTAACGGCTTCTGCGGCACAGGAGAATTCGCAGCGGTGTACGTTGTAAACTAGAGTTCAAACATTCAGAATCCCTCAAACGAACAGAATCCCTCAAACAGCACAGAAATCACGTTACCGAAGGTATTTATGTCCGTGTTCCATCATTTCCATACGAAAACACATCACCGCACAGGGACCAGCGGGTCAGCCCGGTTCGGTTCGGATTGGGCTGACCCAGGGGGTTCCGAGAGGGGCTAACTCTGCCCGCACCCCGCTGTCATTAAATACATTTGTTATTTTCAGTGGTGGGTTGGAGGGAGTAAGGGAAGGAAAATAATAATAATATCTCAAATTTATATAGCGCTTTTCCTACCCAAAGACGCTTTACATGGGGGGCAAGAGGGGGAAAGAAAGGGGGGGTACACTAAGGCTAAGGAATAAAATCAATAAAAACAGTGGAATGAGTTAGCTAGAGAAAGCAATATTGAAGAGTTTGGAGGGGCACTGGGGTCATCTCTGAGAGTTTTGGGTAGTGCATTCCAAAGGGTTGCGGCAGAAAAGGCAAAAGCACTATCGCCCCAGGTACGGTAATTTCAGGAGGTTTGCGTCACTAGACCTGAGGGGGGTGGGAGGGGACATAACACTTGAGGAGATCACAGAGGTAGGGGGGGAGCCAGATTGTTTAGTGCTTTGTAGATGTTTAATAGTATTTTGAAGTGGGTTCTTTGTTTGACCGGCAGCCAGTGAAGGAGGGCTGGTGTAAACTGTGAAACGGGTACTGGTGAGCAGGCGCCAGGCGGGCAGCTGAGTTCTGGACATATTGAAGTTAATTGAGGACTTTGGGGGTGGTGCCATCATGGAGGATACTGTTGCAATAGTCAAGGCGGGATGTGATGAAAGTGTGGATTGCAGACTGTACTCACCAAAACAGATTTATTTTGTCTCTCACTGCTTTTCAGTTTGTAATACCCGGACACACTCTGTATGCTATGTTTGCCATTGCCCACTGTCAAATTTATAAAACCACTTTGCACTATACGGTCCTCTATCACTGGGGTTCAACGGGTGCAGTTTTCTGGTTTAAGAAAGCAGTCTTTTTTTTCGTGCTTCAGCAATGGGGCAGATGGAAGCCCTGCAGGCAGCCAGTGAGTCAGTGCTGTGCTGCAAGGCAAGGTGTGTGCCAGAGGGCCACTGTCCCAGGCCAGAACACAGAACTGCCATGGGAATGCAGCTCTATCCCCACATACCCCCTGAGTATGGAGACAAAGCGCCTCTGTCCCCCTGCCATCCGATCCCTGCATTAGGCTAAGACGAAATGCCACCCACACCACTGTACCTCCATCCCCATCGCCACTCTACCACAGGGCTTACTCAGCCAAGGTGTGCTCCCATAAGTCTCCTTTTTCTCACTTGGTGAATTCTAATGTTGCCGGCTCTCCAAAGGCATGGGAAGTTGAGATCCGTAACATAGGATTGTGACATAATTTGTATTTTCCCTTAACTAGATGTTGGTGAAAGTTGGAAAGAATCACGGAAATGCAGTTTTACAAAAAAAACATGCAAAGTTTCAGTCAAAGACAAATCTAGGAACACTGACTGACAATACTTAATTTATGCTTAGTTGTACGACTGTGTATAAATCAGGCTTTTAAACCTATTCCGGGGGGACCGGTCACGGCCACCGGTCAACGTCTTGCTTTGCAATTCGCTGTGAGCTTCGGCTATTTTCGGAAAAGCAATTTTGTGTAGAGTGGAGAAAAAATAAGTGGTCCAAGTGGTTGACCCCGGTCAACTAAGTATTTGTTGACTTTAAGTATAGAGAGTTTAAGACAAGTGGTTAATGATTCCATGGCAGTGTCATAGCCTCTGTTCACTCTGGCTATGACCCTTTCACTGCTGTCCAGTTGGTCGCTTGTAATGATAGTTTCAATTGAAGGTTGGAATAATTTACAGTTGCTGTATTATTGTAGGTCACTCTGGATAAGAGTATAATTTAAATACGGTAATGTAATGTGCATAATGTAAGTAGATTCTATATTCTCTGTCTAAAAGCCACTGCTGTCTCCCTTGGCTTTGTCCCAATAGACCCCTGTGCGGCCCCCCCTGTGGTAGGGGCCTGTAAAGGGACATTTCCACGCTGGTACTACGATCAAGACGCCGGAGAATGCAAACACTTCCTGTTTGGCGGTTGCCAGGGTAATCATAACAACTTCCTACAAGAAGCAGACTGTGTCAGTGAATGCATTGAAAAGAGTAAGTATCTTCTTCTTCATCATCTCCTCCTCCTCTTTCTGACGTAAATGTTTTTTCCATCACAGTGAAAATGTCAGATGAGAGTTTAATAATAATAAGAGATTTTTGTTTTTAGGTCCTGCTTTAAACCCAGCAACCGTGGCCCCTACCACTACCAAACAGACTGACACAGGTAAATAACGAGCTGACACAGATGTATAAATAATAGACCAACACAGGTGTGTAAGTAACAGACCGACAGGTAGATAACAGACAGACACAGGTAAATAGCAGGTGAATGACAGACAGACACAGGTGAATAGCAGGTAAATTAGAGGTGGTTAACAGACACAGGTAAATAGCAGGTAAATTACAGACTGACACAATTGAATAACAGACAGACACAGGTAAATAGCAGGTAGATAACATACAGACACAGGTGAATAACAGCCAGACACAGGTAAATAGCAGGTAAATTACAGACAGACACAGGTGAATAGCAGGTAAATTACAGGCAGACAGGTAGATAACAGACACAGGTAAATAGCAGGTAGATAACAGACACAGGTAAATAACAGTCTGACACAGGTAAATAGCAGGTAAATTACAGGCAGACAGGTATATAACAGACACAGGTAAATAGTAGGTAAATTACAGACTGACACAATTGAATAACAGACAGACACAGGTAAATAGCAGGTAGATAACAGACAGACACAGGTAAATAGCAGGTAAATTACAGACAGACAGACAGGTAGATAACAGATACAGGTAAATAACAGACCCACACAAGCAATTCAACTGCTGTTAAGCATAGGCTGAAGCTAAATACAGTAGCTTCAGTGAAATGCTAGACTATAATCAAGGTTTCGTTTGTCTATATCTTTATAGTGGCTGCCCCTAAAGGAGCCATCTCACAGAGCCAACCACAGAGCGACCTCCCAATCGCCGAGCTATATCCAGTAAAGGGAGGACACCCTGTGCCCGAGTCAGGTGAGTTTCAATGTGAAAAGTGTTCCTACTTAATAAAGAATAATTAACTGTTGCTTATCTATATTACAGTAAATATGTTTGTCATCAAACAGTACAACAGTTGGATTTTATGTTATTTTCTTTTCATCCTCTCCTGGTACCATGTTTTGTATTATAAAATACCTGGACAGAATTTATGTACTTTTCATTGTCATTGCTACCTCATTTGTTTCATGCAGGTGCAATCCTCCCATTAGCCTTTGGCCTGATCATCACATCTCTGCTACTGCTCATGATTGGCTGCCGTATGAGGCTTGTTCGTCACAAGATTAAGAAGACCCGCCCCCTCACCACAGAGGAATCTGATTACCTCATCAATGGCATGTACCTGTAGCCACTCAGGCTGTGGTGTTCAAAGACACCTGGGAAGTGGGATGTTTCTGACATTCAGACGGGGGCAAAACGGAGAAGGGACAGTGCCATCAGCAGAGGCTGAAGCAGGGCATTAAGAAATTGATCAGTGCATTTGTTGGAACTCCTAGTTCAGTCTGACAGCAGTGTCCTCTCCCCAGGTAAGGTCATGAACATCACCAATTCTCTGTTGTCATGAACACACAGACAAAAAGACCCGTACAGACTGTCAAAGAAGGCTGGCAAAGGCTGCCTCCAAACTCACTGATAAAGATTTTGATATTTGTAAAATCCCCTTTTGTTACTGTTATAAAACAACTGATAATGTATTTATGATTAAAGGTAGCCACAACTAAACTACTTTTTCCATTATTTTTTCTCCCAATTTAGTTAAGAGTTATTCCAATTACTGAGTTCTTTATGTATTGTGTATCCAATGCTGCTCACATCCCACTGAATAGGTGCCCTAATCATTAGGGCCTAATGAACCAACGTGTAGGAGTCACTAGTGCAGTGACACTGAGATATTGCCCTCCCCACCTTGTGTTTGTAGGAGCACCCGGCCAGCCTATGTGTACGATGGAGGATTTAAACCACTAACCACCTCTCCACAGTGGTGACCCAGACTTTGTTTGGGATACACAATCATTAAATAGTTGCAGTCAACAAATAATGCAGCCCTGCCTCTTACCAATGTGTTACCTTACCAACATTGTATGGTTGGTTATTTTAATTACTAATAACTAGTGCTGCATTGTAATATATCTGCCGCTGGGTGGCACTGTTGTGCTATACTTTTGCTGCAATGTCCAAGACACACTTGGACACAATTTTGACAGATGTTTCGGATGGCTGGTGGTGCAGTCTCAAGATTGCTACACAAATTAACCAATTACATACTTGTATTCAATCAGTTAAAGCAGTTATATATATCCCAGAATCATAGAAAGCCATAACCAGGTCAAATCTCTGGGTGTCCAATAAACAAATACCTTACTCCAGCCTAATTCTTCACTGCTTAGTGCTACTTTATTAAGCAAGCCTTTGTGAAGTTATGAAATGCCTACATGTATTCCTCAACCGACAATGTCTATGTGAAAGATATTAAAGTTTGATCAATATCATGCAGTTGGTGATATGCTGCGTTAAATTATTGTCACTGCTGCACAGAAACCTTAATTTCATATTTATACTTTGTTGTATAAATGTCACACAAAGTAGCGAAGCCGATCTTGTTTTTGACATTGTTTAGGACATGCCCAAAATAGGGACACCAGGTTGAAAGTCTATGGGTTCTATAATATTGAATTATCTACATTGGAATCTTTTTTTCTTTTTTCTAACTTTCATTAACAGTAGCCAGTGCATTATCGTTTAGTTGCACCCACACACAGACCATGTAATGGTTACAATTAATGGTTTTTTGGGATGCACTAGGAGCCCTGTCCCTGAATAGCAACTATTAGACGTTTCTGTACGACAGCGATGACGTGTGCATCTGGCTAACTAATTTTCTTTTGCAATATTCACAATTATAGTTTTTAATAAAAGGCAGTAAAACAAAAGCATCTCTTTTTACAAACATATAATGTACTACTTTTAGATTACATTTATTTTTTAAGAAAACATCAGGCATTCATTCGCTTTATATGGTTGGTGTTTATTTTTGGCAAAGCAGGGACTCATTTCGTTTTCAGTCACCAGATAAGCCAGCAGATGTTAAAGCCAGGAACCTCCTCAGTGTTAATTCATTCAAAGAGTATACAAATGTAACCAAATGGACCCTTGCAGGTCTATTTGTTATATTTGTATACTCACATAGTAATTTCATTTTACTGTGTGGAGTGTGGGAAACAATTAATTGCCAGGCAGAAAGAACAGCCCTATGTATTGTATGTGAAATGTATTGCTTAGTCTAAGTGTAAAATGGTCTAGATTCAGAATAGATGCTGTAGTGTCCAACAAGAGTGTCACATCAAATGAAACCAACAAAAAATAAAATAAAATCCAGCAATCAAAAGGAATACATAGCCAAATATACAGGCCTGTAAAAACAAAACAAACCCCAACAGCACCCCTCTTCACTTTTCCTTGCTCAAACTCAAGCAGTCTCTTTTAATCCCTCCCACCTCATGGGACTGCTTCATCAGCGTGATGCTCTAATTCCATGGTAGAGCTTTAAAGAAAGACAAAGATATGTGGTTTATGCTTTTGAGAGAATTCTGAATGTATGCCGGAAAAACCCAGTCTGTTCTCCTCTGGGCTCGAAATGAAAACGTGGAATATGTTGTCCTCCTCAGAGTTCGTCTCTGTGAAAGACAGAAGTTGAGTGTTACAAGATGCAGAAAAACAACAACCTGAAAAACAACAATCCTGTCAGTCCTGTCATGCAGTTTCACACAGACAATCAAGAGTTCGAAAACACTCCCATGCATACTTCTTACATGGATTATCACAGCAAAACTTTACTATACAAGTAATATATAATAAAAACAAATCATAACCTAATTCAACAGTATTAACTACTTATGCCTCATTTCATACTTTGCCTATTTTCAAAACATTTCAGAAGGTTTTTGAACAATTATTGACGTGCCTAAAATAGGGATGCCAGGGTTAAAATGGTTAATAACCATAGGCAAAACATTATGTCAACAGAAAAGAATTGCATGCACTTGTTCCAGAGGGCATCCAGACCAAAGTATAACAGCAAAATGGAAACCACTCCATAACATAATGCCATCACACTGCAACCGAATTTAGTCCATACTTTTAATTTGTTACAAATCTAAAAGTACACATTCACTTTGCTTTAGTCGAGCAGTTAAAAAAAACTGGAATAGAAAGAAAACGTGCAGCCAGTTGGCATGGTATGGGAGAAGCAAAAAAATGTCATCAAGCAGCAAACGCAGGCCCTTGTGATCCATTAGTCTGCTCCAAGCCACACCATTTCACCTTTACCGCAGCAAGAAGGAAAGGGGAGAGGAGAGGGAGAAGGAAGTCACTTCCACCTGGACCACTGCTTGTCTTTGTCTGTTAAAGGCACATAAATCACCCCCATCAAGGGTTTCATTTTGGTGGTGCCGTCCTCCAGCTTGTCGTACTGCTCCAGCATCTGGTTTCCCCCTGCCGGGCCCACGGGCAGGATCAGCCGGCCGCCTGGCTTCAGCTGGTCCAGGAGCTGCCAGAAGGGGTGAGGAGAATTTACACGCAGAATGGACACCAAACAAGGGCACACACTGGGGGAACAGGTTAAAGGCAACAATTCACAGAACCACAAACTGATTAAAAGAGATCGCCTCTGCAAGTGTGGTTACCCTAGATTCCTAGAACTCATGATTGCATAATAATATAGCCTATAATAGGGTAAGGGTTAGAATCTGTTGGGTAACCATATCTCGATTGCCATGGAATTTGCAGTACACCTCCATGCCCCCCTCTGGGGAGCATGGAGAGTGACCTCATGGCAGTGCTTATGACAAATTGTCATCTTATTGTCCGTTTTGAATTTGTTGCAATAACCTAGCCTAGGCACTACCTAGCCTAGAGCATGGAACTCTACGGCATTGTCAGTTACTTGGAGCACCACAGCCTCTAGGCGGTCAATACGGATTTATTGAGTAGAGACTCACCGCTTGGGGCACAGTGGGTGCCGCCGCGCCTACATGGATGGCATCAAAAGGTGCCTCTTCTGGGTATCCCAATCGCCCGTCTCCCACTGGAACACAGAACACATGACAGGTGTCACGCACACAGCCATGGAAACAACAACACCTAAAGAGTATGCTCAGCTTATATTAGCAGGGCCGGCCAGGGCATTGCTACTTCAAATTTAGTTGTGCCATCCCAGCTCCTCTGGCCTCCAAAATTGATGCCACGAAACTAAGGGGCAGACCAAACACAGGCTCCATTATTCAATATGGGTGGCCACCTCTCTTGAGCTAAGTTCAGCTCCCACAGGGGAAAGGGCTTCAAGGTCTAGCGAAATCAGGTACATTTGGTGTTGTTGTGCAGCTCTGCGTTTCATGGCTTTGACCTTACCCATTAGCTTGATTCTGCCCGATGCTATCAAGTCTGGGTCGTCTTTCTTCACATTGTTTTCAGAGTCGTCTACCAGCTCTTTGATGTGGTCTATTCCTATCACCTTCCCTTTGGAACCTACCTGTGAAGTACAAGAGATGAGATGGCACTCAGTACTCTCAGTAAAACAGATTTTGATTTTAGGGTAATTGGTACCCTAAAATCAATCAATTTACTTAGAATTGCCTCTGAAGAAAAGCTGTGTTTGTTTACCCGTCATGTGTGGCTCACCATTCGTGCAAAGCACACAGAGAGGATTCCACTGCCGGAACCAACGTCCAGAGCCTTGGCTCCCTCGTACAGCTGGTCATGCAGAAGCTCCAGGGCGTAAGCATGCTAGGGAGCAGACCAGCAAGAGTACTGTATGACCGGCCCATTGCTCATCTTTAACACAGGGACTAGCAACCTCTACCATCCACAACATTTTGTTTCAGTATGAAGCCAACAGTTCTAACCATTTTAGAAGCGGTTAATAGTTGTAAGACCTAAATACAGTGTACTTTGACATAGCAAACATATTAAAGACATTAGAATCTAGGAGCAGGTGAGATGTTTCTATCATGCCTCTCCTTATGTGTACTGTATACAAAATGATCTAATAGCTTCAGAGTTACTGATGATCACTGGTAAGGTGTAGTAGGATTCCACGTTGCTTTGGAGTCATACCATGTGTGGAGCGCTGATGGTTGCTTGATAACCTGTTGGTTAAAAGAAACTAGTTTGTCAATTGTCATTTCTCTCTTGAGCAATGATGTTACATTTGCATAGCAAAATAAGTGTGCATATCACATGGTGAGGTGATCCCATACCTATTGACTGTGGGGAGTCCATATATGGATTACACCTGGAGAAGTGCCCTCGGTCAGTCGCCAGCATGACTTCATAGACCTTTTCTGACTTAATGATCCCATTTTCTGATGGGGCAAAAGAGGGAGTATTTTTTGTTACAGTTGGTTTGTCAAGACATACAGTAGAGTACTTGTAGACTTTATATTTCCACAATTAATATTTTTTCAAAGTAATCAAAGTTGTTTAAGTCATTTATCATATCTGCCCTGTGCAACTTTAGTTTATGAAGCTTAAAAGCCATACAGAAATGTACATTCTATTCATAACAATTAATCGTAAGATGTCACAATTGTGACAGCCCTAAACACATGGAATGAATACAAGACACAAAGACATTCTTCACACACACACACACACACACACACACACACACACACACACACACACACACACACACACAGTTGGTAGTGCCACTGCCAATAGCAGAAAGTGCCAACGACAGCCGGTACTGCTCTCATTACCGAATCTCCTCACCCTAAGTCATGTGCTCCATTTTGGGCGGGAACCCCTTTTGGCGTTACTTTACGTTATGCTTTAGCTATTGAAAAATAGCAGATCTACAAGCTCATAGCGCGCACGAGCTTGTAGGTCTGCTTTTTTTCCAGAAAACTCAGGATTTAGAAGACATTTTTAGAATCTGATCTCAGGTCAGAAATCTAGAATGGGTTAATGGTCATCCACAGGATCAGATGGACACCTACAAGCAATTTATCTACACTAGGTTTACCAGTGAAATATATTTTCCACAATTATTCAAAATGCATAAATGTCAATTGAATATATTCTTTCATCTCAACCCAATTTGCAGGCTTGTGTAAGCCCACTCCATTAAGTACAAATCACCTGTTCGTGGCTGTCAATCCAATAAATCCACATCTACGTGATTTTGTTCAGCCCAAACATTCCCTTTGAACAGAACCCTTAGTCGAAATCAATACCTTAAAATAATGTGTGTGTGGGGGTATACATGATGTGTCCTGAACAAGGACTGAAACTGATGCAGCACAAAGTGCTGGTCAGAAGAATTAGCATGCGTCCGGAGTGTGACCTGCTTAAAGGCAGCTTATCCTAACTTAGAGTCTGCGCTGTTAAAGAGTGGAAATGGGTCAAGCAGGAAGCTCAAGCACTGTCCTCCTTTAGAAGTAATTGTGCATTGCAGATCACCACCACACAGTTGTTTTATGTGATGTTATTATCATGTGAGTATTCAAGTATTACATTAGAAAACAGCAGAAATGCTGAAATTGGAGAAGAAAAAACAAGACAGCAGATGTGTAATAATAGTAAGATAGCTTCATTTCAGGCATACATACACTGCTCCACCAAGAGACAGACAGCATAGGCCAGGTGAGGTGCTGTGCTGTTGATTTGGTGTTTAGTTAGCATTAGTGTATTTACTTGTAATTGTAACTAGAACACAAGCCCATTTTCATCCATCATGTTTGTCTTGTCCAGTTAGTGTTATTTAGACTCCATTGCACCGGTCAGGCACCGTTGCATGCGCCTGAAGACAGTCACTACCGTGCACATATCTGACCTCACGTTGAATGCAACTTACTGCGGAGGTTGCTGACGAGCTCTGCGTGGCTGGCTCCCCCAGATTTCCACGCCCTTTTTAAACACACTTTTCGGAGCACTCTTAATAGCTGTGTTTCTGCACAAATTTAACATGTTATGGAGAAATGTTTTATGTTTTAGCTATTAAAATCGCTTGCTTGGCTTGATATATAGCTCTAGGGAGCTTTTCAGAGGCATACCAATGCTGTACATTCACACTAGCTGCTCCACCAAGACACGGACAGAATATGCCAGGTGCTTGTCGTTTATTGGTGAGTTAGTGCATTTGCTTGGAACAAGAAAACAAGTCCCATGTGTTGTGTCCAGTCAGTTAGTCTCATTGCACCTGGCTGTGACCATCAAGAGATCAGTATTCCCTACTAGAGCCTAGCCAACAACATGCAGCATAAAGCCTGGTCAAAACAGGAACCGATGAGCTAACCCAATTCCCACGTGCCAGAATTGACCTTACCCGCCATGAATGCAAACATTACAATTATTAATAATATCATCAATATTGATCACCACCAGCGCCATCGATTGATGTTTAATATGTGGGCACTGCTGGGCAGCGATCCACGAAGGGTTGCAACTTGACAAATGACGCACATACGGATTACAGAGTAGACAAGCAAGCTGTGTGTAATATGTTGTGTACGTTGATGTCAGGCATTTCATTGTCTCGGCTATTCCCCAATTTGCTGCCACACAATGCCTTTGATTGATTGAAATATGTATTAACAGTTTGCAGAATTACAGTACATTTCAAGCACAACTCAATACAAAGACTGTTAACTGTGAGTGGACGACCCAATAAAGCGTTACACTTGTTTACAAGAGGGTCCACCTTGTTCAATTCATCAAAACATTTAGAGACGTACAAATAGACACTTTTATATAGCCAAAGAACAGAACAGGAATTCGCATGACTACATCCGATTCTGGACGAGCTTTAGAAAACGGGTGTGGTAGAAGGGAAAGCAACGGCTAGGCTAGATCAACAACACATTACCAGGCTGACACATACTGTGTTGCTAGCAACATGCTAGCCTAGCATTAGCCTCTCTGCTGCACTCTGCGCTGCAAGAATATATACACCGCCTTGCGAACAATAAATTACCGCGCGATGAATGCGGCGATCGTGTTCACTTCATATTGGCCATTATTTCTTGCGACTTACTGCGGAGGTTGTTGACGAGCTCTGCGTGGCTGGATCCTCCGGATTTCCACGCCATGGTTATTCTGCGGAGCAAGTACACAGCAGCTGTCAATGCCGCGCCTGCGCCAACTGTTTTCCCCACTAAAATGCCCAGGAAAGTGATCACCTCCAGAACAGACGGAGCGGAGCTGACGGAGGGGGCGTAGCTGAGAGACATCCAACAACACCCTTCACCGCAGCATACCGTAATAAAACATATGCTGGTCCAAGCCTCCTCCAAGGGTCACTTAATAGTTACTGTGCAGTTTCCTCATCAGTAAATGTCACAGTATATCATATCAGCATTTGGCTGCAATGCATGCAACCAGATTTATTTTTTCTAACTCCAGAGGACGCTGTTGAGTTGAGCTGGATACTGCACTGCTGGAACCGCATTTCTTGAACAGACCTGACCTATCATCTGACCCCCAACCTTAACTTAAACTGTAAGCCTAAAATCTAATCAGGAAACTGTTTCAGGCTGAAACAAGTGCAGTTTTTGGGCTCTGATCTGTGCAGGTGTCAGTACACAACTACAATGGATGTCACTCATACATTGTATTCTGTGACTTTAAAACACTATATTATCCTTCTTTATCCATAATAATAATAATAATAATAGTGGGACTTGAACTTGAATCATCATTCTCACTCTTAAATTGCTCTGAAAGCCTGCATGGCGACGCTGAACCGAGCGTACATTATAGTCACATAATTCGATAGGTCACTGATGTCTGTACTTCACTTCATTGAATACTTTACTTATTCATCCAAAAAGTACAGTGCGTGGTATGATTATACAATTATGCTAAAAGGATAACACAAAAAGCTTCCACTGTGTTTCCATTGTGGTCCTATACTACGAGATCGAAAAAGAGCAGGTTGTTATGTTAAACTTCTATCTTGACCTCTTTGGGCCACCGTACTTCGTTCAGGAGCGGCGAGTTTCATTCGAGGAAATGCTCGTGGAATGCTAAGCTAGCTAAGAAACCAAACAAACACTCGTATTCAAAGTAAGCACTGTGCGTCGGTCTCCATGGAGGGTACATTTGCAAAATACGTGTCGCAAAAAATCAGCAAAGCGAGATGGAGTCCAGTATCAGCTTCTTCCTTACAACAACCAGACATCTTTGCCACAGGGTCGTGGGACAACGAGGTGGGCATTTGTCCATATTCAATTAAATTATCTGCACAGAATCCATTGGAACCGGTTCCATTTGTACAGTCTTTAAGAGTTACAAATGGATAGCTACACTGAGGATTTACTTTGTGTCTGGTTAACAGTAGAGTAACAATAGCCTTGAATTAAGAAGATTCCGATTTCAGAATCGATCAGATACATCTATGACACTCTTGTTCCAATGCTAAGTGTAACACTAATCCAATCTCTTTGATCTCTTGCAGCACAACAAGATTTCAATTTGGTCCATAGGAGATCATGACATGGAAGATGAATTTGAAGGAGATCCTCAGCTACTATGCGAATACAAGCATGATGGAGATGTTCTTGATCTTCAAGTAAGATGAGTGACAGGTGTAACTGCACATGAACACGGCTAAATAACTAGATTTAGATTACTTAATTTGTTTCTTGATGTTTTCGTGTCCGTGCATCATGGCAATGCTTAGCCATGGTTGTTATGATAATCATCATGGCAGTCATGTTTCAGGGCTAGGCAATGGTCAAAGAAACTAGTATTTTCTTGTATAAGTGACAGTGCTGGAAATGATTTAGACTCAGAAACCGACTTTAGACAACTTTAAATTGGCAGTCAAGAGGATTTATTTGGCATGCAATGCATGCATGCATGCATGCAATGATTTATTTGGCATGCAATGCCAAATAAACCATCAAGTAGTGAACTGTTGGTGGGACATGTGTCACAGAGACTGCGAACATCAAGATATACAAAAAATGTCCAGTTGTACGGCATACACTGACACAAGGGCAGTGTGGAGTGGACAACATGACTTCATGCACGTGCAATGTGACATTACTAGCCCAACATTTAGACTCGTAGAGTTTTTTCCAGATTCTGACGAGAGCGATATCGTCAGATTGACATTACAAGGCTTCATAGACTAGTACACTGTCAAAGTTAGATTTGGCTAAATTTGAACCTGGCTTTTATTAGTACTTGTATGTGTATATGATTTGCCTGAATTAATATTCTGTATTTCTTAATAGTTTCTGGACCAACACAGAATTGTCACAGCATCATCGACTGGGGCAGTGACCATCTTCCGCCATCATCACGATGTCCAGGTACTTCAACTTTGTCGCACGATTGTGTGCTATTTATGATATGCCCAAAATAGGGACGCCAGGTTGTAGTAAGAAAAATCAATAACTGCTGCTGGCCACATGTCATTTGGGAGTGGTTTACAACTTAAAATATAATCGATAATAGATCATAAAAAACATGACGTGCCTATTTTGGGCAAAATGTTTATTTACAACAATCCACTTAAAAACCTGTTATTTTAGCAATAGTAGACTATGGGAATTGCTGCAGGGGGCAGGGCCACCGTTTATATTCACCAACTGTGCCTGTATGGATGTTCATTCTGTCTGTATGCAAATCTTGGCCCTGTTTAAACTTCATTTTGGTGTCTTTTTAGACTATATCTGTTTCTCACTGTTGGACAAGAGCACATAGTTATCCTTGTGACAATGCCCCATGTACCGGAGTGGTGTGCAGCAGTCCTGAGATTGTTTCTGTTGGGGAAGATGGCAGGATAATTGTCTACAGAGCTGACCAGGAAGCAGTGACTCGCATCATAGGTGAGAGAGATTAACCAGCTTTAGATTGCTCATCGAGGCATATTTAACCACTTAAACCCAGCTTTATACCTTGTTACCGCAAATCTCTGAAAATAGCCAATCTACAAGCTCAGTGTCTGGTTGCGATGCACTCATCAATCCATCATTTTGCCAAATGTTTGCCTATTGCGACATGCCCAGAAAAGGGACAGTAGGGTTCATGTGGTTAAAATGCATGAGGAGGTTTAGATGTGTGATACTATTTAAGCACAAGTATTTGTTTTAATCATATTCAGAACTGTCCTATTTAATTCTTTATTTATGTATTTTGTTAGATAATGCTGACAGCAGCACGATCCATGCTGCCACGTACCTGAGAACAACAGAGATCCTAACGGTGAACTCCATTGGCCAGCTCAAACTGTGGGATTTCAGGCAACAGAGCAACGTGCCATCGCAGATTCTTTCCCTGTAAAGAGCATCTTAATTCTCAAGATTCTTTCCCAGTATAGAGCATTCTTTCTTAACCACTTACAGTAAAGCCTAAATACTTCATTGATCGTTGTCCCCCAAGGGTCTATACTTCCTATTTTCCCTCTGTCAAATGTCTTTGCCAAAAGCAGTCGATCTACATGCTCACAACAACGCACCACAATGTGTTGTGAGCCTGTAGATTGGCTGTTTGTGTTTGCCTATTATAACATGCCCCAAAAAAGGGATACTAGGGTTCATGTGATTAAAGAAGAGAGGGAGGTTTTATTTGAATGTTATATGACTACTGGAGATTTAAATTATGTTCTATCTGCTTTCTAAGGACTGGCGATAGAGTCCCTCTGCATTGCGTGGCGAGACACCCCAACCAACAGCACATTGTGGCCACTGGAGGCCAAGATGGCATGCTGTGTATATGGGATGTAAGACAGGGCAACACACCATTTTCACTTATGGAGGCGCACTCTGCTGAGAGTAAGTTCACCTTACATATTTTTGAGGGGTGCTAGCCCCTCCTATATACAGGTTTAATGTTTGTCTTTAGTTCAATGTTTGTTTAATAAACGCCATTGACAATGAAGGGCAAACTTACTATTGTCTCTTGTTTGTTTTACATCACCACATTACATTACCTAATCAACATGAGTTAGACTTTAATATATTAGCGCCCCTCACTTCACACGGGTGTGATTTCTATATATGTATTTCATGTATAGCCATTTGCTGGTTGCTTTGTGAAGTATTTTATATGGTTTGTTACTTTGTTTGTATAGTGTGGGAGATCCACTTCCATCCTACCAATCCAGACCACCTGTTCTCATGCTCCCAGGACGGATCACTGCTTCACTGGGAGACTGCCTCCCATTCAGACATGCCCTCCTTCCTACAAGGCAAGTCATGTACATAACATACAATGTAATAGAGGAAAATGGTGACCAGTGACCACTATAGCAGTGGTTACCAAAGTGGGGTCTCCTTGAGGGAGTTCCAGGGGGTACCCGGCTAAATGATAGTTTGGAACCAAATGGACCCTTATGGGTCAGTAACTCTGTGAGTGTCCAAATGAAACTAAATGGATCCTAACGGGTCCATTTGCTTCCATTTGTACACTCTCAGAGTTAAATTAACCGTGATTTTACAATATAAATAAGCGACCCCAACCCCACACCCTTCGCTTTGCCCTAACCAGAGTTCTTACCCAACTCAAAAACAGACACAAGACTCTTGTGTCTGTTTGACATAGATAATAATGTGGGCACACATGCTAACCAGAACTGTTCATGTCATTGTTTTTACAGGTGGTCGAAACAACAGTGTCATGTCTCGTAGTGCCGTGGCCCCGGTTGGTGGGAACCAGTCCCTCATTAGTCCCTGGCTCAGTGGAGACTCTAGTAAAGGCCGCCTGGAGACAACTCACATGCTTCCCAGCCAAACTTTGTCGGTCAACAGTCTGGATGTACTTGGACAATGTCTTGTCTGTGGGACAGACGGGGAAGCCATTTTTGTCAACAGGCAGGTCCCAGTTTAGAAATAACAAGCATCACTTAAAGCCTACTTATACTTTGTTGTGCATCAAAAATAGCAGATCTACAAGCAAACTTGTACTTAGTTTAGGAGGGGAACCTAATTCTGAAAAACAAAAACACTGAGTCTTGGGAAATTAAGGAGTATTTGTCCAAATTGTCAATGGTCAAATTAGGTTATCTAACCTTCCCACTTGACCACCATTAAAAAACACAGCGACCCGATTGTCTCACCAAGCACAGCAAGTTTGTGCCTGATATGATCTGCGAGGTGTGTGTGTGGCTGATGAGAGGCAAGTCATGGAGTTGCTTATGGCAAGCTGTCCAAGGATAAGAGAGCCCTCAAGTTCATCAAGCATTAAAACTCATCAGGGCACAAGCTGAGCAACATGCCTGCTGCTGTGAGGAAGGCTGCCAAGAAAGACTAATCTGTTTGTCAAAATGTTATCTGCACAATATTGACTCTGAGAGTTAAAAAAGAAACCTTGTAGATCTGCTATTGTCAGTGTGTGACAACAACCAGGCCAAACTAAGTACAAATCAGAATTTAGATGTAAACGAATGTCAGAGGCACTCTTTCCAGCTGGAGACTTTTCTCAGGCTAGGGCCAGGGTTGAAGAACCATAACCTAACACATAATAGGAGCCCTGCGGAATATGCCGGTGCTATTCATTTTCATTACATTTTGTCGTGGAACTTTCTTAAATGTTTCACTGGAGCAATTGGAGGTGCTGAAGTACAGATCTTTAATTGTGCCACCCCCTCTGGTGGGACTGATCTGAATATTGCTAATGTTTTCATAAGCATGATCATTCCATTCCTACTGTACTTGAGAATAGGTATGTAATGATGCATTTAAAACTTTTCCAAATAAAATACTTTTGCAGAAATGTCTAATTCATATGGTGTGATATCCAGTGTTAATTAACACTTGTTGAGGAATGCCTTCTAAAACAAGGTTGTTGAACCATGCTGTCTACAGCCTTCTTTTTTTAATGCTAAAATTGAAATGTCATTTAGATTTTTATCCTTACATGCATCTAACAATGATGTGTGGGGGTCACAGTGGAAGTAAGGGTGTATGAGAGGGGTGGGGTAATCCGGGCAACAGCTGATGTTTGTAAAGGGTTGTGTGTGTTCAAATTATATATAATATTTATTTTTTACTGTTGAGATTATATATATATAATATATATATATATATATAATGCTTTAAATGAAGAACCTTTATTGTGAAAGCAGAAGTACTAGCACTTGACCGGAAGGGTGTTCTGTTAGCATTGTGTGTGTTTTGTCGCTGCTGCCGTTCTTTCGTTCGTTGTACTACTTGTTAGACATCCTAGGAATTCAACACGGTCGGCTAGTGACTAGCTAGCTCGAGACTTGGAAAACCAACACATTACAACAACAAAAAAGCACGTAATTATTCACAGATTAAAGTTCGTTAAATGTCCGTCCCTTTATACGCGGAATAAGGCAAGTGGAATGAAACGGGCCAGCTTCAACCACGGGTAAGTTGTTGATGTTTTGCGCTAACGAGCTAATTCGCAACCTGTTGTTGAATTAGCTCGTTAGCTATACTCCCTAGCTACCTACCTAGCAGCAAATGGTTTCCCTTTGATAGACAGGCCGCGGGGCCACTGCTGCACCACTTCAGTCACTATACAAAGTAACAATAAGGATAACCACCACTTTTATGTGACTGTCTCTTCACAAACGTGACATTTACTCCGTTATGACAAATACTTTAATTTATCATGCACCATGAACCTCAGCGTGGAACCTAACTGTACAAATGTAGCAAAAAACGAGAGCGCTTGTTTTGTGAATCTGGTCTCAATGTTGTACATTTTTCCAAGCTGTTTTTTACCTCAAAGCCATACAACATTTGAGTTACAAAATCTATACATCCTATAGATGTAGTAGTGATGCCATTATGGCTGTTCTTTAAAGCTAAATAGGCATTACATCTTATCACTTTAGGCTATCTGTGTGCCATGACAATCGTATTATTTTATTTGACATGACTTCTCTTATTTCAGTAGCATGCAAATGTGAAGTCAGATATTGTGGACGTTGAGACCACTCTCCAACCCTGGTACCCACGCAGAAAATCAGTACTGTGCACCACCCGCTTCATCACTTTGGCTGTCTACATACATGTTCTTACATGAAGAGAGGGGAGAAACCCGAAGGATACAGACAGATGAGACCCAAGACATTCCCCGCCAGCAACTACAGTGGCAACAGCCAACAAATGCTGCAGGAAATCCGGGAGAGTCTCCGCAACCTGTCTCGGCCCTCCGACCCCCCTAAAGTGGATATGGGTAGTGCCGGAAAATCCCTGCCTGAAGATCTGAGGCAGCAGGGGCGCAGCAGTAACCCGAAGAACCCGTACCACAAGGCATTGCAGGAGATCCGTAAGTCCCTGATGCCCTTTGCCAATGAACCCAGCACTTCAGGCCGGACAGCCGAAGTCAATAGACAGATGCTATTGGAGCTCTTGTCTGCTGGATTTGAAGAGGTGAGACACATGCACACATGAATGTATTCAAGGGGCCAGTACTGTTTTTCAGACTGTTTGTTTTCAGTCGAGACAAGTTAGTAGGACTGTCGAGGAATGTCATTCTGAGCCATCTCAATTACAGACAAGATGGGCTTGAGCCAGCGCATTGTGCTTGCGATTGTCAAAGATAATTATTTGAAATATGAAAAGTATGCAATGTGGAATGACCAGCTTGAACTGTTGACAGCCGTTTCCTCAGTTGGCTTTTTCATGGTGCTATGTAACAAATAAATAGTCAGAATGTTTTGCTATTATGGCAATTACGCCTACTGTGAACCTTTCATGAGGCAATTGAAAGCATACTTGCATCTGCATTATCTTAATGGCTTCAATGATTGCCTAAATGTAACGTGTGTTCAGGAAATGGTGATCCGTGCTCTGAAGCAGACCAACAGTCGCAGTATGGAGGCAGCTATAGAGTTCATCAGTAAGATGAGCTACCAGGACCCGGTGAGGGAGCAGATGGTGGCTGCTGCGGCCCGCCCCGTCAATGCAGGCATGAAAGCACCAGGTATGTATACAGTCCCCCTGGGGACCAAGTAGTAATGTACAGCCTTCCCTGCTTTCCACAGATTTAGGAAATTGATGAACAATAAACATCAACAAAGGGAACACAACAATGTATATAACTCAAATAAGGGGGGATGAAAAATGCCTTTCATGCTTTCATGCTTCCTAAACTATGTGGTTGCTGTGCTGTTACCTGCAGGAGGAGCCTCTCATATCCAGCAGCCTGTGCTGAGGAGACAGAGCTGGAAGGGCTCGAAAGAGTCTCTGAGCCAGAGACACGGCCCCCTCATGGTGGACGGAATGATGTATCGCTCTGACAGCCCTGGACCGCAGGGAGACCTGGCAGCACGACCCCCACCAGCCTTCCCCCAGGGTCACCCTGGCAACAGCCAGAGAGTCAACCCTCCCCTGCCTCCTCAGGTACGCAGTGTAACTCCGCCACCGAACCGAGGCACCACCCCTTCCCCGCCCACCTGGGACAGCAACCCAACCCAACCCAAGCGCTACTCCGGCAACATGGATTACCTAGTACCCCGCATCTCTCCGGTGCCCCAAGGGGCATGGCCCGAGGTGTACCCAGCCCCAGCTCCGCAAAACCAGCGTGGAATCAGCCCAGTGCCTGTGGGCCGCCAACCCATTATAATGCAGAACTCCGCCGGGAACAAGTTCACCTTTTCCTCCAGCTGGTCTCAGAATGGCTCTCCTCAGTCAGAGTACATTGCAGGGAGTAACCGACAGCCACCCCCACCATACCCAGTCAATCAGAGCAGTCGGCAGAGTCCCACCGACCAGCAGATTCAGGCCGGCGGTCCCGCCTCCTCTCCCTCGTACGTTAACGGCGGCAACCTTCCTCAGTCCATGATGGTGCCCAACCGAAACAGTCACAACCTTGACATGTACAACATTGGTTCTCCTCAGTCCTGGTCCCAAGCCCCGCTGGCCCCAGGCCAGCCACAGTCCTCTCCCAGCAACACCGCCAACCAGGACCTGTCCCCCTCATGGCAGCACAACATGCCTGTCCGCTCGAACTCCTTCAACAGCCACCAGCTCAGTAACAGGCAGGCCCATGCAGCCAGCTCCCAGCCCTCAGCCACCACTGTTACGGCCATCACCCAGGCACCCATCCTGCAGCCTGTGAAAAGCACACGCGTCCAGAAGCCAGAGCTGCACACAGCCGTTGCCCCCACACACCCGCCATGGATGCAGCCGCCCCCGCCCGCAAATAACTACCCAGAGCCCCCATCCCCTGTTCAGCAGATCCCTGTGGCAGCGGAGGTGCCCAGCTACCAGGGTCCCCCTCCCCCTTATCCTAAGCACCTTCTCCAGCAGCCCGCTGCCGCACCCTGTCCTCCAGCCTACGACCCAGGGGTCAACAAGCATGGCGGTGGGCGCGAGGAACAGATCGACCCAGAGGAGGAGGCCAGTACTGCCAGTGGGTCCTCCTCGAACGACCGGCCAACGGATAGCCCTGAGAGTGCGGTTGCAACAGAGAAGGAGAGGAAGCAGATCACCACGTCCCCCGTTCCTGTGCGGCGCAACAACAAGAAAGACGAGGAGCGGCGAGGGGAGTCGCCCCGGTTACCGCTGTACTCCCCGCAGGCGTTCAAGTTCTTCATGGAGCAGCATGTGGAGAACATCCTGAAGAACCACCAGATGCGCATCCGCCGGCGGAAACAGCTGGAGAGCGAGATGCAGCGGGTGAGAGATTGCTACTCACATTACATCATGTAATTACCTGTGAAAGGAGGGATACTGAAAATGTTTTAGCCATGTTGGCGAACGTAAACATTTCCTACATTTATCTATCACGTAGCCAGATGATCAGAGATCTCTGCGTACTGAATATGTCTGACATCTACAGTACATTTTATCTAGGGTTAGAATTTGATACTGGGTGGAAACCATTCGGAAATGTAAAAAATAACTGCACTGCAGAACCAATGCCAACTAGACTTTAGAGTCTTCATATTGGGTCGGTGATATGATTTGTTTCCAATGGAGTAGCCTTAGGAGGTTTTCCCCAGATGTATCAGTAAGTGGAAATCTACGATGCACTAAAACAATTAGCCATGGTTTGGGTTATATATTTATTATTTTCATTGTTACCAATTCATTAATTGAAATCAGGAGTCACATTTAGTTGTGCAATGTCTGGTATTGGCCAACTCAAATTTAAATGTAATTTAATTCCTTGTCTGTCTGCAAGGCTACTCCAGTTACAGTTACTCTCTAGTGAAGATGTTATTTCTTTAATCTCTGATAGTACTTGTCACACTCTTGAACTCTTCCATTTTTTCCTCTTAGCTGTTCCTTCTTTTTCTTTTTCTTCTTGCTGTCACTAACAGCTGACATAGAAGGTAAAGGTATCTCTGCTTCCCTGTCCTCTTGAATGCACAAACATGTACTGTATACATCATTGAGCCATATATGGTGGTGTTCTTGTGAAGCTGATTGATATAAATTAACCACATTAAATGTAGGGTAAGTGATATGTCTTTGTTAAAATAATGATATTAAATATCTATATTCTGATTGTTCAGTAACGGGGGTCTCCGACTCCCAGCTCAGAAATGTCATACACTTTCAGGTCAGGATACCAATTTAATCCAATCAGGACGAAGAGAGAATTTGCACAGGATACAGATTAAACAAGTGAAATTAGAAGTGGTGACATTAACTAAAAATACATTTCATGGATGCACCTGGGACGTATTCTGATGTATCCCAAGGTCATCGGGGTTTCGGGTCTCTTGAACATCATACCCCTCACTCAGGTGACCCAGCCGGGGTGATCAAGTCCCGATTTACGTCCCAGTAGCTACCCTCGATCAGTCCCATTAGGGCAAAATCCGTTGCTCCGGAACTACTCTACCGAGGAGTATCAGCAATCTGGCGCATGAGGGACTAGGCTCTGTGGGTTGACTCCTATCCGGGCCCCTCCTACATCTCAACCAGGTCCACTCCTGCTCTCACCAGGCCCAGGACCTGTGCGTTGCAGGTCCTGGGCCTGGTGAGAGCAGGAGTGGATCTAGTGAAAAATTATAACGGTATTAAAGTTTAAGCTGATACATGGGTACTCTCTCCTGATTGTCTGAAAAATTGCAACCATCCTGTAAATATATTTTATTAATTTACTAAAGAGGTGGAGGGAATGGGGTGACCTCTATTTCTGAACATGCACTACTATAGCATATTAGCAATGATTACTATCAGAATATAGTTCTTTAACCTTAACCTTTTAACTATGAAAAATTGAAAACCGCATGTTGACCACAGAGGTCAGAGATGCATGTCACATCATGTTCATCCACCACGTATTGTGACGTTCTGTTATTCGCTCTGTCAGAGAAATAACAAAATGGGTTTGATAGCGTGTGATAATTTAATAATGTTTGGTTGTTGGTCCTCAGCTTATCTTCACTGCATTTTGCACTAGATGTTTTGTTTCGTTTTAATCTAACCATGATTTGTCATACTTTTATCTATTGAGATAGAGAGAGAGAAGAATTTTGGGTTAATTCAAGAATGTGTCACTGTCGGGCAGAAACCTTGTATGTCCTTTTCAGAAAATGGGGTAAAAAAATAACCCATTTCAATGTAGCTAATGGCTATTATTTAGTCAAGCTCTTGTTTACTTTATACTTTACAGACTTAACCACTTTTAACCAGGGCATGTTATTGTTTTACAATTTTACTACAATTTTCTAAATCTTAAGAAAATAAGCTACAAGTTCACAACGCGTTGAGAGCTTGTAGATTGAGTAAGTTTGCTGTTTTCACATGACACAACTTACACAAGTATGAAATGGGGCATTCATTTGAAAATGTTTTTGAAATAATTATGAAAAAACATAAAGATATCAATTCAATATGGAGCTACAAGGTTTCTGTCCGGCAGCAAAAAAGTGCTCTTCCTGTGGTGAAATGTGAATTTCTCTCCTGTCCGTCCCGCAGGTGGGGTTGTCGCTAGACGCCCAGGAGCAGATGCGCATGATGCTGAGTCAGAAGGAGTCCAACTACATCCGGCTGAAGCGCGCCAAGATGGACAAGTCCATGTTCAAACGGATCAAGACGTTGGGCATTGGTGCCTTCGGCGAGGTCTGCCTGGCCAGGAAGGAGGACACGGGCGCGCTGTACGCCATGAAAACGCTGCGGAAGAAGGACGTCCTGCTGAGAAACCAGGTGGCCCACGTCAAGGCGGAGAGGGACATCCTGGCGGAGGCGGACAACGAGTGGGTGGTGCGGCTCTACTATTCCTTCCAGGACAAGGACAACCTGTACTTTGTCATGGACTATATCCCTGGCGGGGACATGATGAGCCTGCTGATAAGGCTGGGCATCTTCAAAGAGGAGCTGGCCCAGTTCTACATCGCTGAGCTCTCCTGTGCCGTGGAGAGTGTCCACAAGATGGGTTTCATCCATCGGGATATCAAGCCAGACAACATCCTCATAGACCGAGACGGACACATCAAACTCACCGACTTTGGCCTCTGCACTGGCTTCCGCTGGACGCACGACTCTAAGTACTACCAGAGCGGTTAGTACTGACCTCTGTTCCAGTACTTTAGCAACCCTGTTGTATTGTATTTAACATTGTTCACCCAATGTAATACCTACCTCAATTAACTGCAAGGGTTTCTTCAGAGGTATTACGTGGTTGAACTGGTTGTCCCAGTGTGAAGCATAATGAAATTAATGATCATACCTATTCCATGCTATCCGAAGGGAATGGATAGAAGACATTATGGTACATTTTCACATGCTTGTTTTCATCGCAATTAGCTGGGCCACTTGACTTGCCTCTAAGACTACACTACACCACTTAATCTGAAGAACTATGTCTGCACACAGCTCAGGATCCATTTAATGCTATTTAATTTAGCAAAGTAGTAAATCTACAGATCACAGCAGCACACAGTGAAGTGCTAAATGTATTTATGGAAGTTGATAGTCCTGCACCAAATATCACCAAACAAATGAGCGCACAGCTGCTGTACATGGAAATAAAAGAAAATATGATCAAGGCTGATCTCTTTTCTGTGTGATCGTTCCCTGCAGGAGACCATGTCCGACAGGACAGCATGGACTTCAGCAAGGAGTGGGAAGGAGTGGGAGACGCAGACTGTCGCTGTGCAGACAGACTCAAGCCTCTTGAGAGGAGAAAGGCTAGGCAGCACCAGCGCTGCCTGGCCCACTCACTGGTGGGGACTCCCAACTACATAGCCCCAGAGGTGCTGCTTCGGACAGGTACAGCAGCAAATATACTGCCACCGTTCCACATTTTAAGTTAAACTGAAATGGTTTGTACCTGCACTTGCAGCACTTGTTGACCTCTTGGCTATCTATTTTGGGCATGTCGTTGACTCGTTATAGGCAAAATCTTTCCAAATGTTTTCACATATAGCAGATCTTGCCTCCTGTAAATAATTTAATATGCAAGATGTAAGAGTCAATTGTTTATTGTTATGGTGTATATACTGTATAACCACATAACATACACTCTTTAAGTGGTTAAGATTAATCATTGAGAGTTAAAAACTTCACTCTCTGTTTTGCTACAGAACTGATCCAAAACTGTAATTCCAAATACTGTGGTTTGATATATTAATTGCATTCCCTCTCTTCTGTAAAAGGAATTTAAAAAGCACCATCCTTTCTATTGTCTAGGATACACCCAGCTCTGTGACTGGTGGAGTGTCGGTGTCATCTTGTATGAGATGGTTGTCGGGCAGCCTCCGTTCTTAGCAACCACGCCCCTCGAAACCCAGCTGAAGGTGTGTTAAATACCAGTACTTCTTGTACTGCTCAACAACCATACATTACTTTATTTACTTTTTTGGTTTATTTGGACAGGACAGAGTGTATTAATGAACATTACATAAAAATGTAGCGTAAATACAGCGGATTTAGCAGAGATGCTAATTTCCATCCTTAGTCCCCAGATATTGAACACTAAACAAAACTGACATAACAAGACATGAGAGGACAGCATACAAAAACACAGTAAAAAGAGAAAATAAGAGTTGAGAGAAATAAGAAGTGAACAGTAGCATGATTGTGCTGTTGAACCTACATTGATTTCACACATGTTCTATTCCATGACATGACGCTGTCTACCGTTTCTCCCCACCAGGTGATCAATTGGCAGAGTTCACTTCACATCCCCCCGCAGGCCAAGCTGAGCCCGGAGGCGTCTGACCTCATAGTCAAACTGTGCCGTGGCCCAGAGGACCGCTTGGGCAAGGACGGTGCAGACGATATCAAGGCCCAGCCGTTCTTCAGGGCCATAGACTTCTCCAACGACCTGCGGCAACAGCCAGCACCGTACATCCCCACCATCGCCCACTGCACGGACACGTCCAACTTCGACCCCGTGGACCCGGACAAGCTGTGGAGCAGTGACAGCGAGGGCAACCACAACGACACGCTCGCCCAGTGGTTCCGCAACGGCGAGCACCCTGAGCATGCCTTCTATGAGTTCACGTTCCGGCGATTCTTTGACGACAACGGCCATCCATACAATAGCCCCAAGCCCATCGAGTACGAGGGCTACGGTGCCGACGAGACTGATGACACCCCCGTGCAGGAGGATGACGAGGGTGAGCAGGAGGAAGATGAGGAGGAGGAGGAGGAGGGAAGCGGCAGTAGTTCTGCAGCAGGCCAGGGCCGGGACCTGGTGTATGTCTAACTCCCCCATCTCTACGTGAAGATAGGGCCAACCAAGGGGATAACTGCCTGGTCTCTGTCAAGAGGGGCATGCACGTGAGTGAATGAGTGAGTTTGTGTGTGCAGGGGCCGTTGTTTGCATTGGTACGGCATTTGAAACGTAGCACATAGGAATGTACCTGTGGAAAAACGGGACGCTACAGTACATCGAAGGCTTTCGTGACACATGAACAGACTGCTCTGAAACACTACAAAAACTCTCTCCACTACATGTTGTATTAGTGGGATGTACAGGGTAAGCATTATTTTGTCGGAACAGGCGATGGGAAATCAAAAGATTATCAGGGTGCTCTCTCTTTGACTATGTTTCCTGCAACCCCCCTAAAGCCTTAATTTATTTAAGTTGTAACTGGTGATACTTAGTTTTACATGCTGTCTGGGCATGGAGACTTGACTGTGCTTTTACCTGGAGATCGTCTCTAATTTATATTTTAAGAAGTCTATTGAAATGGGGATTTTTAGTGCTGTGACTTGTAGAATTTTGCAGGGACAAATAACCTTATTCATTGCTGTGCCTTTTGATCCTTTGCTGTCTTTCACCAAATATTAAAGGGGTAATCATCTGAATGGCCTAAAAAAATAGTAGATTTAGTTGATTTTGAGGTAGTTTTATTTTTCTTAATTTATACCTAAAAATGTATTTATAAATTATGTTGTACACATTCCATGTAAATATTTTTGCTGTACCTTTTCAGCTAGTTGATTTTTCTCTTTAGGGCAGGCCCTCTTCTGTGTTGACTGCCTCTGTCGTCTTATTCTTTCCGCTCGGGTATGGGGAGGTGGGGGAAATTATCATGTGCTTATAGCCACCCTACTCAAAATGCCTTATTGTGTTGTACATCTACCTTTGTACAAAGGTGTGTACAGCTGGAATCACAAGACAACTAGTGTCTCCTGAGTTAAAAGTGCTCTTTTAAAATTCACATCGACATCCCTCAACTTCGTTCTAATCTAGCTGCTCAACACCAACTTTGTTTAGTTGCTCAAACACCAAATAGGTGGGTCTCAAAGCCTTTTTGTTTTTTCTTTACTCTTGGGACCCACATTCTCAAATCTTTATTTCATTGGCTACTAATTACCGGTACTCTTAAGCACATGATATTTCCTTTTGTTCCCTTTATTGGCCACCACGCACTCATGCTGCCTGCATAGGTTTTTTGTTGCACGTGCCTTATACTTCCATGTTTTTAGGAACATACATTTTACCATAAAACCTAGGTACTCCAGAGTTGATTGGGGGCATAAGTTTGCATTTATATCTTTACACAAAGCAGCACTTGACCATGTTGTGTATGAGCTTAGCGGTATGGCAGACAAACCAACTCTTGAAGTTCTGTATTGAAAAACGGGATTACTTCAGAGGGCACACTTTTGATATCCCATGTCATTATGTATTGGATCCCTTTGTGTTTAGGAAAAAACTCTGAATGTAGTTGCAAAAAATATGACCACTGGCATCTCTGCACTGTAATCATGTAAAGGTGAGAATTTTATTTTTTTCTGTACACTTGTGCTTTGGGAGGTTGAGTACAGGGAAGAGTGAGAATAAAGAATATAATGAAAAGTGTTTGTTTTGCTTTTGTAATTTTGAGGTAAAAACCTGGAAGACCTGTTATTGATTCACTAATTGGAGCACCGGGCTGGGGGTTCATTAACCAATAGATGCTCGTTGCAGACCTTCACTCAGAATGTTGCTGTAGGGCAGAACACATATCCACAACCGTTAAGGAACACTTCAACACTACCTGTGTTCCAATGTATGCAATGTCTTGGAAGCTCTGACTTTTCAGTGGTTACCGTTTATAAAATCCAGACTAACCACTTTCTGGTGTCCCTATTTTGAGCATGTCATAGGCAAAATATCTACAAGATCTACAAGCTCAAAACATGTAATGTGTTCTGTTGTGACCTTGTTTTTGCGCAATACTGTAACTCATGACAAAAGGCATTCATTTAAGAAAAACGCAGCCTGACGCTGAGGATATAGCCTACAGCATTACACCCAAATGCACCTTTTCATGAAAGGCTTAGAATGCCTGTTTATCCTCCATGTTATTGTTAGAAACTGGTTACTATGTGAAAAATAGTGTTGTATAAATTAGAACTCAAGTTAAATAACATGTGAAAGTCAGTGAAACATTTTAAATTTGTTACCAATGTTATTCATGCTGGAACAATTTAATTATTCTAGTGACTGTCGCACAGTGTCGCAGGTTTGAGTCCCGACGACCTTTGCCATGTCACTCCCAGTGTCTCCTGATACTGTGTAACATATTTACAATAGTGATACAATGGCCTTACTACAGTCACAAAGCCTGCACTTGGTATTTTAACAAAGTGCTCTTCATAAAATGACAGTTGCAGATAAGATACTCAATGAAAAACCACAGTTGCATTCTACAAGCTGGGCTGAGTGCAAGATGAAGCTTAGATGTTCATTTTGTTTTAAAAGCTAAACTACAAATTTTGATACGGTGATGTTAGCCATTCTACTACAAACAAGATTATCAAACTGTAGACGTAATCAGATTCATCACACTGAGTTAAACAAACCATTGTAGAATCACAAAAAGTTATAAAATCATAGCTTTTAATGAGATTTTAAATTCGTTTTTTTAAATGCCAGTTGATGAATAAGATTGCTTGTACATCTCATTTTGTATCAAACAACTCCAAAGACTTGGCTTCTAAAAGGATATGCAACATACTTCTAAAAACAAAGCTATAGTGGAAAAAGACTATACGACATCAAATCACTGAAACAAGGATTCCAGGATAATTAACAACTTTATTTGTTCCATACAAATAGACATTTGAGCATGAAAGAATTTAGCAGACGTGGAGGTATTTCACAGAGGGAAGAGGGATGTCATCATGGGACGATCAGTGAGCAGGTTCTGGAGGAGAAAACACCTTTTATTTTACAGGACATGTCATTAGGCTACATGTATTTATGTTTACATGAAATAATCAGGCAACTTACCCACAGCTACTTGGCCACTGCTTTCTTTCCTGCAATAAAAGTGAAAGCAGAAATTATTAGAAGTAATTATATAACAGCAAAAAAGACATACGGTAAGCATTGGGAAAAACACAAGACCTTTATTATTGAACTTGAAGTTCAGTAAATGTTGCTAAATGAGCCGACAAATTGTTCAATACATTTTACAACAGTCCATTCCAATGTCTCATATCCCAAGATCATTGTTGGAACATCTAGGATTGTTTAAATAGCTGATCCACTATTGAATTTCTTTATTTATTTGATCCAGTATTGAATTAACCACATGAACCCTAGCTTCCCTATTCTGGTGTCAACATTCTGCAAAAACAGCCTGTAGATCAGCTATTTTAGTCTAAAGTAAAGTTCCTAAGATATTTTTTGTCCTAGAATTAAGCAGTCCGGAAAAGTCTTTCCAAAACCGTGAATTCTGAACTTACCCCCATACGATACTTTGTAGTACAAGTATGACATGATGATAATACCCGGCCACATCTCCTGGTATGCCTTCCCATAGTAAGGGCCCATCTTGCCCCACCAACTTGCAAACAAGCGTCCAGCCATCTGTCAGTGAAAGATGCAAATTTGCAATGGTATCATCAAAACAAAGTCCTGCGTAATATTGAGTCCATTTACAGTTTTTACACAGTCACAAATAAAGATCACCATACTGTGTTGACTGTTAAGCTTTAAATGCTGTCTATTAATGACTTAAACCACGTAAATAATATAGCATTTCCCCTAAATAAGACCATAATGCACAAAAAAGCTAGTCGGGAGGGCTGGGAGGCTCACTTTGGAGGTCAAGAAAATGCTTTGGAGAATTAAAATACATTGGTCTGCAGCTATGATATCATGCGCCAACTGTAACGATTTGAAGACATGTCTAATGTTAATAAACTGCTTATATCTGAGGAAATTGATAAATCAGTTTCGTCAGTCAGCAACTATATGGAATGTTCATTGCCCATGTGCAATTTCAGAGTGATTGGCTATTATTATGGCCAACCAATTGAAGTTCAAATGGAATGGCTACAGTGTGCAGACGTCGACCTCCGTAGTGCCAAATCTTGACATTTTGAAGTTCACGCTACCGTTTCTGTGGCGCTACCTGAAATTATGATGTACGAGGTATAAATGAAGATGGCAAGTTACACTCCTTTATTGTTGGATCATTCTTTCACTGGGTGTCACTTTGCCCTCATCTCCACAGTAATAGCCGATTAGCTACAGGCTGCAGCTAATGTTACGTAAGGCCTTGGGAACAGGCAACAACCGGTGACTGACCAACACGTAGCTGAAGAGTACTGCTAAATCTGTCGAAAGGGCTCAAATGTTATATCGCGCAAATGAGCAGATGGATATATATTGAGAATCCAAGGTGCTGTCTGTGTTGCCTTAGCAAACAGTTAGCCACATGCTAACTCATTGAACTGATCAGGCCCTGAATGCAGCAGGAACACTCAATGATTACAGTTTTGAATGGTTTTATCATAATCGAGAAAACGGACAATAGAAGCTATGGAAATCAATGTGTTTTTCTAATGCATTGTTCTTATGAATCCCACTCACCGTTCAGTAGGTTCGGCCTGCAGTACAGAGGGAAGGTCAAGAGAAAGCTGCTGCTGCTGTTGCTGTACTGCTGCACGTCAAAGTCGTCGGTCGTCACGTGGTAATGTGAGAGCGAAATGACTTCTTCTGCTAGTGCTACTAACTCAACAATCATGTATGAGTGTTGCCCCCCAGTGGAGAAGTGCGCGAATTGAATGTATTTTAAATTGCTTTTTGAAAAATACATTTTCAGGTGACAAAATTTCAGCCAATCAGGAGAGAGTACACATTTATCAGCTTAATTTTAGTGTTCCAGTTCCAATTTTGTCTGCTCATTTCTTTGTCAGGCAAAAATGTCAAACTTTCCTTTTGCTTTAAGTATAGCATGTGACATGTAAAACTAGGGGGTTTTCATGATTATGAATCCATTCCAAGTATTATTTTTGCACAAAATACACTCCTTGGGCTAAAAACAGCCATAGCCACTTGCCCAAATGTGCCCAAAATGACCTCATCACATTTGTGCTGACCTCATCACATTTGTCATGACTGTTTTTAGCCCAAGAAGTGTTTTTTCTGTGCAAACATATTGCTTGGAATGGATTCAGAATCATGAAAACCCCCTAGTTTACTTAAAGCAAAAAGAAAGTTTGACATTTTTGACAATTTTGCCTGACATAGGATGTTAATGGTAGGGTCACAAGAAACCCCTATAAAAAATTGCTCAATACTGACAGCCGGTTAGCAAGTGGATTCATGAATGATAGACAATATAAAAAAGACCATATACCAAATTTCCCACTTTAAACAAAAGTAGCCTGTCGGCTGGACTAAAGTTAATAAATACATAAATAAATGAAACGGGTAAAAGTCTCCATCTACTGGTAAAGCATATTGTTGTTTAATGGTAATTTTAGACTCATCCCTGTGTATTGGTTGTCCTACTTGTTTAAAACGCCTATTTTAAACAGGCCAAACTATGCTTTACTCAAGTTTACACTACTCGGTTGTACTTTAGGTTGAATGCCATTCTTAGTTTTTTACATGAACACCAGAGCTATTTTCAGGATGGCTAGGCTATGTATTGCAGTGCACCCCCTCAGTGGTGTCTGCTATGGTATTTTTTTTCATCTGAGCTTTTTTGATGATTGATGATGATGAATGTCACATCTGAGCTTTTTTTTCCGCATGTGCTCTCTGCCAGACCCATGTGGAGTAATCCAACAGAGTGACCTTATAGTGTTTAAAGGGGAATTCACATCTTAGCTCTTCAAGAGGGCTCAGGAAAGTTATGTTGGTCTGTTTCAACCATGTAAGAAAGCCATACAGATTTTGGTCACAGTGGAACCGGTTCATCGCCAGGTTGATGAACTGGAGAGAATGGAAGGTCTCAGGGTCTGGGGAAGCAAGGAAGTTGTTTGAGAGGTCGAGTGTTCTCAGGGTTTGGGGGAAAATATTAATTTGAAGGTGCGTCAAGGAGTTGGTGGAGAGGTCGATTTCTTCTAATAAGTTCAGACCTTTGAAAACACCATCTGGGATAGACTGAAGAAAGTTGAAGCTTAAATCAAGAGCTATTAATTCCATGAGATTATCAAAAATAGTTAGGAATCTCCCCTGAGACCAGATGGTCTGCAGTGAACTGCCATGAAGGTCCAGCACTTTTAAACTGTTTGATTGAGGCATGGTAATGTTGCCACTGAGGATGCACCACTTGATCAAGTTTCCACCAAAAAAGAGTTTCTGGAGATGCTTCAGTTGAGTTAACATTACGTGCCACGTGTCTGTAACTTGTTGTCTTTCAAAAGAAGATAATGTAAGCTTGGTAGTGATGCAGGAAGACCTAACTTCCGGAGAGAGTTTCCACTTAGATCTAGCATTCTTAATTTGGTAAATCCTCTGAATGACCCATATCCCAATGTGCCAATATGATTGTGAGATAAATCTAACACTAGGAGGTTTGACAGATTAGCAAATGTATGAGAATAGATTTCCCCCAGAAGATTATACGACAGGTTAAGAATCTGCAAATGTCCCTGAAGACCATCAAAAGCATTTCCAGCGATCTGATTGATTTGGTTGTGTGAAACATTGATTATTATCGCTTCTTTTAGTGGACTAAAAACATGGGGTTGCAAAGCAAATATCCTATTCTTAGACAAGTCCAAAGTTCTCAATGAACTATTCTTGAGGACTTCAAATGTTCTGTGGTCTGGATCAGGGAGGTTGTTGTGTGAAAATCCTTTACCCATCCCCATGGATCCAGATATTATGAGATTATCTATTTTAGTCTCCTCAATCACTTTGAAAAAAAATCTCAATTTGTCTGCACTGAACCTATTGGAGGACAAGACTAGTGTCTTAAATGACACCCGTCTGAAAGGATTCCCACATCTTTCCCAGTTAAAATGTTCTTTATGCATGCCATTAAGTTTGACAGAGTCCAAATTCAAAAGTCTGAAGTGTTTACCCTGGAAACCAGTCAGGTCAGCCTCACATATCTCGTTGATATTGTTCAACTTGAGATTCAACTCTGTCAACTTAGTCAAGTTTTTGAAGAATAGAGCAGGCTGGAGTCTTTCAATTCGGTTACCAAAGAGATTCAGGGCCAAATGGCATTGATCACGCCTCCAGGTCTTTAGTTTACTCAAGTTAGGGAATAAGACCTGGTACTTAAGACACACAAAATACAGCCCTCAATGTCTCTAAGGCCAACAGAGGCTGCAGGTAGGCACCTGTCAAAATGTCCTCATTCAGTGAACAATAATCCAAGTCGAGGTCCCTTAAATTGGACAGTCCCACAAATGCCTTCGGCTGCAGTTTGAGGCCCACATTAAAGCCCAGCACTAGCCGCGTCAGGTTTGTCTGTCTGTGGAAGGCGTTGCTCCGGATCACAAGAGGAGTGTGCTGCTTTCCAATGTCCAACTCCTGCAGCCTGTCGAGGCCTGAGAGTGACGTGTCATTGATCTCCCTGATGTAGTTCATCTCCAAGTACAAATGGGTGATGTAGGGCGGTAGAGCAGGGACCCAGAATAGTTTTTGGGAGGTGCATGCCGCAATTGAGCCATAAATAGGGCAGGCAGGAGAGCAGCTGGACACCTGCAGGTTAAACGGATGACATTTGGGATTTACGCAAACGTAAGAAGAGAGGGGTGAAGAGGTAGAACATTGCTCCAGTAATATTCCAGTCCAGTAATAATATATAGTAAGTGATATGATTTGGTTAAAACAAAAAGTTCTATCTTCTAATAATAATCATTGCTAAAAATTGTCTCCACTTCTTTATAGACGGAACATAGTAGGTAGGTGAGTTGCTATAGTTTCTTCCAATCAGCTTAAATGTTTATACTGTTTTCAGTCCAAAATTTGTCTAATCATTCTTTCGTTTCATCACTTCTAATACTTTCTCCTGTATCCTCTCCCGATTCGATAAACTTGGTATCCCAACTGCAAAATTTTATCTTCTGTGTACCCCTGTGTACCCCTGTTTCTGAACAACCACTCTAGCAATGAGTACTATCAGAATATATATATGTATATAATACACTTTTTTTAAACAAATAATTCATTTAGAATATTTTCACATCCCCTGACTATAGATCCCCATTCTGCACATAACACAATACAAAATAAATACATTATATCAATTTTGTGTAACTTAATTCAAACACATAAAACAAATAAAAATGTTGTAACATAGTAACTTATAAGTACATTGCATTATATTATAATTCAATTTGAGCAATACCTGTAGGTGCACTCCAATAACCACTTGAAGAACCAGAATCCAC
>NC_137880.1:20989637-20997137 GCF_963924005.1 Protomyctophum bolini
GTGTGTGTGTGTGTGTGTGTGTGTGTGTGTGTGTGTGTGTGTGTGTGTGTGTGTGTGTGTGTGCATGCACGCGTGTGTGCGTGTGCATGTGCATTCATTTGTGTAACCAGAGATTTGTTGCTGCTGTTTATACCTGTCTATATTCACCTCAGGGTGTCGCTGGGTCAGCCTGGGTGTCTCTACTGTAATGTAGGGGTCAGGGTTCAGAGTGCAAAGCACAGGAAGAACACTTAAACTTTAAGCCATTTATACTTAGTTGTTTGACATATAGTCTAGAATGCAGAGAGAACGGATTTACTATATTTTAATATATTATTTAAGTTTTCACCTATAATGACATGCCCAAAATAGAGACGGCAGGTTGAAAGTGGTTTATTATAACATTGATGATTGATGCTTTTATGAATTTATATTAGATATTAGTACATAATATAGTAAATTAATTATATCAATATAAATTGAGAAACAGACAACATTTTGGAAGACACAATATATGTCAAACGTTGAATTATTTTCTAAATGCTTTTAAGGGATGTGGGTATGGCTTACCAATGCACAAGTTGCCAACCATGGCTGTTACCCGGGTTACGAAATGGCACTCAAATGTCTGTGTGTTTAAATTGAAAGCTTATCTCATCCACATACACATACTGTATGAACTATGGGCCAGGTCCTGTCAGGGCAGACGATGAGAGTAGAGAGCAGCTGCAACTGGTCATGTGGTCAAGGAATGGTAAGTGAGGGAGTGTGCGTGTCTGTGTGTGTGCGCGCATGTGTGCACGTACAGTGAGCTGTAAACGCCCTTTCCCCCTGTTGAGTTCCCCTCGTTGCCAGCCTGATGCTTGTCACTGCCTGTGTGTGTCATCATTGCCATTTCAGCTCTGACTCTCAATAAGTCTGTGGATAGATACTGTGTGGGAATCCAAACCTTAAGACACAATTCTTTCTTTGGAATTTTAACACCCAGAGCACCGGTGAGTGTGTGTGTGTGTGTGTGTGTGTGTGTGTGTGTGTGTGTGTGTGTGTGTGTGTGGGTGTAGAAGCCAGTATATGGAGCCTTGTTTGGCCTTAAGTTCAGACTGTTTGTGTGTGTGTGTGTACATACGTGTCGTGTACGTGTACGTGTGAGAAAGTACAGTACTGTGTGTTGTGTATTTAGCCTTTGCAGGTGCGGCACCTGCATAAGTGTGATGATGATGATGCAGAGTGTCAGGAGAGTGTGTGTTTTTTTTGTGTGTGTGTGTGTGTGTGTGTGTGTGTGTGTGTGTGTGTGTGTGTGTGTGTGTGTGTGTGTGTGTGTGTGTGTGTGTGTGTGTGTGTGTGTGTGTGTGTGTGTGTGTGTGTGTGTGTGTGTGTGTGTGTGTGTGTGTGTGTGTGTGTGTGTGTGTGTGTGTGTGTGTGTGTGTGTGTGTGTGTGTGCGTGCGTGCGTGCGTGCGTGCGTGCGTGCGTGCGTGCGTGCGTGCGTGCGTGCATGTTTAAGTGAGTGATAATTGACAAAATGTGCATAGTCAACCAGTCTTCCTGATCTGTGTTAAAAATAGAGCCTATGATTGACAGTAGGTATACTCAGCAGTGTTGCCATGTCTGCTTTTTTTTGGCTTGTCTTCCTGTAAAGTTGCTTGTAAATATTGGTAGTTGCGTGTTGCATTTTTTGGGGCTTGTTTCTAAAGTATAAATGCTTTTTTGGGCTTGTTTTCTAATAGATTTCTGTAGATTGGCTATTTTCAAATTGCCAATCTATATAGAGTGCTCATGTAGCCTATAGTCACATACATTCCAAACTTCTTCAGTTGCCTGAGGTAAAAGAGGCTTTGCTTCACCAATTGGCCAGTGTGTGCTTGTCCCAGGAGAGTTCCTCTGTGATGTGTACTGTATGTGTACGCAGGGCTCTTGGTGGCCCTAAGCAAGATTATTTGTATCCTCAAAACACTTCCAGCACAAACACCAAATCATACGCACACGCAAACATGTGCACACACATGCACACAAACACACAACATTACAATTTATGCAATCTGGGAACCCATCTGCAAAACAAAGGGAAAACAGCACCAGTCAACAGTCTGTCTCGAGAGACTACAATTTCTGTGACGATGACAGGCTCCAGAGAAAACATATCTGCCATTAATTCTGGCCCCCCTAGTTGTGGCCCTAAGTAACCACATAGACTTCTTATGCCATCGGCCAGCCCTGACTGTACGCAGAGCGAGGAACTTGAAGTTACTGACCCTCTCTACTGCAATGTCGTCGATGTGATGGGATTGTGCTAGCTGTTTTCGTCCTCCTGTAGTCCACGACCAGCTCGGATTGTTCACTTGAAGTTCTCTATTATTCTACCTCACTCGTGTCGGCCATCTCATTGTAACATCACACAACATTCAAACAAGTGGTGAATGTAGTTTTAAACCCTACTCGCTTACTTCACTGACTCGGGTCCCCTATGGCTCTGTCCTCGGCCTACTCCCTTTAGCCTCTACACACCAAATCTCTGTGCAGAAAACAGCGGATCTACACACTCACATGGCTATTTTAACAGAATGTTATGATATGCCTAGAATAGGTACACCAAGGTTCCAGGGGTTAATTTATATTCACCTCATTAGACTAGCAGGCTGTGTAATAACTGGGCAACGCCCATGATCTTAGCATATCCTTTTACTGTACACAGACTGATTGGTCAACGTTTTACAAGATGTAGTGATTTATTTAGCTTAGTGTGTATCTATTCCCCCACACACTAGCTCTGGGTCTCAGAATCTAGTTGTAATGCCTGTGTGGTTTGATTTGTCAATGACATCAGGACCAGGGAACGTTTGATGAAGTGATCACAGCCACCTGTCAGCTGCAGGCTGGATGGGGCCTGTGGGACAGTTTTGGTGGATGTCACTATACAGAATCTATATTAATACATTTAATTTATATCACACCTTTGAAAAGTACCTACTGACAGTAGGTGAATCAGTCTGAAAATATCCCAACCAATTAACAGCTATTAAGCCTAAGTCAAGTCTTGTGTTCTTTAGTGTATAATGAATTTACCCACAACACTATAATGTTGTATGGTGGGATTGTTTATGTAGCCTACAGGATTATGAATCGTGATACACAATTGTGTTGTATAAATTAACATTTCAGTGCAGTACTAACTAGAATTGTATTTGAAAATATATAAGTTGAAAAGACTAAACTAGACGCTTCCATGCATATTACCATGCAATCCAATCAATGAATCAATTGGACAAAAAGCCACAAAATCTATAATCAATCAATTATTCGATTAATTTATAAAGTAATTGATAGTTGCAAGCATGTGTGTTGGCAGCATGGGGTCTTTGAGGGAAACTTTGCAGGAACCAGCTACTAGATGGTTCGATTAGTCTTCGCCCCTATACCCATAGGCTCCTCTGTCCCTCGAGGAGCCCCTAGCATGTTTTTGTCGATAGAGTGAAAAGACTTATTCATATTCAAGTCGTCCTTCTTTCTCCCTCTCTCTTTTCTCTCCTCTAGACGTCCTTTTCTGTGAACCCTCTGTCCTGTGTGACCCCCTAACACAGAGAGGTGAGACCCCACACACACACACACACACACACACACACACACACACACACACACACACACACACACACACACACACACACACACACGCATGCTGCACGCACATACAAAGATTGTCCTTTGTGAGGATCCACGTGTCAAAAAGAAAGTCTGAACAGTGCATTTCCATTCAAATGCGTTATACTAAACTTGAATTAGCCCAGAACAGAAGACCTGCCCTGTGTTCCCTTCATTTGGAGTGTGTGTGTGTAGTTTGTTTGGCTATTTGTTTCCATATAGCTCAGCAAATGGGAGCCATAATAAAACACCATGGTGGTACCAGATGACTACACTACAAACAGCCTGTTGCTGACTGCCACATATATTCTCTCTCTCTCTCTCTCTCTCTCTCTCTCTCTCTCTCTCTCTGTCTTTCTCGGTCCAGCCGTCCTGTTTCTGTCACTGAGTTTCTCTTCCTCTTTCTATCTCAAAGAAAGAGAGTGGTTAGTGACTCTTAACAGCACTCTCTTTCCTTTCTCCCTGTCCTTGTCTCTCTGCCACCCCCACCTCCCCTCTATTTTTGGTCTTTCTATAGCAGGGCTGTCTGTAAGAGAAGTATAGCATGTCAGTAACAGACAGACAGTCTCCTTGCCCTGTGCTGTTCCCACATAACCCATATCACCAACTAAACGCCTATATCAATAAAAAGAATAATAACTTTTCTGCCCTCAATTTTATCTTCAATATGTACTTTGCTCAGCCAATCAAATCATCGTTATGGGGTGATCAGACAATCATCAGCCAATGTTCAACCCGGAAAGCTGGCCCTCAAAAAACTATATATATTGATACGTCATTACCACCTGGCATCATTTCTTTAAGTTGAGTATTTTGATTGCCACTTAAGTAATACGCTTTAAGATGTTTTTCTTAATCTGTATCTCTTAATTGCATGTACGTATAATCCTCAGAATGGATTTTGTAATCTCTTATTCAAACTAATGATATACAGTATACCCTGTTCCTAAACTACTACCCTTTTAATTCATTAATTAGGCCTATGTTATTTTGTATTGTATTAAGCCTGCCCAATACTACAGCGACATGGGAACATCTTGCCTTTCAGATGCAATATTCCAACAATGATTTGTGACTCATCTTTGTGCCCTGACCCATTGGTTGTGAACGCACCAATCAGATGGTGCCATAACCTAGCCTTAGCTAACATGGCTGGGAGTAATTGCAGGAAGGGTAATTATATCTGAGGGTTCTAAATATTCAGGGTTAAAATAGAAAGCCAAGACTCACACCAAATGTTCCTCCATGTCAGCTATACAGACAGACAGACAGACAGACAGACAGACAGACAGACAGACAGACAGACAGACAGACAGTGTTGTAAACAGCAAGGTCGGGCTAGAAATAATACATTATACAATGAGTCTTAAGTAAGTGGTTATAGCTAAGGAGATATCATTATTTGATGATATTCCCGGCTAGATGTAATTAAAACATTTACACATGACAATAACATCCTTATTGTCATTCTTATCCTAGGCCAATTTATTGAGCATCAAGCCTGATTCATAGCTGATCTGCAAACTCACAATGCAACTTGTTGCCGCTATTTCAGGAGCAGGACAGAGCATAAATTAAGCTTTAAGCCTACTAGCTACTACTGGCTGCTAGACCTGACCATTCCCACTGTAAGACAATCATTCAATTTCCATTTTGACTTTGTCCCCCCAGAAACATCTCATTATTTTTATTAAAGTTTATGTTTAATATGCACTGGCATGACTGCACGTTTTAAAACCAAAAATACATCTGAGCATTGTGATAGCAAATCAAAAAGTTTGATATTTACTACAATACTAAATAATAAAATCACACTCATGTGAAGTGTGATTGAAGCCCACTGTATTTATATTGGCCACATGCCGTCTCATGTTGTCAATGTTTTTTTAACTGCTGCCCTAAATAAACATTAAAAGTCCATAGACTTAACTTGGCTGCCATTCGATTTACGTCATACTGTAAGTGTTAGTCTAAAACAAACAAAACAAAAAGTCCATTGACTTGGCTGCCATATTAAGTCATTTTCAAAAGCCATGCATTGGAGGGGCTTAGCGCCCCTCAAGAATTATGTTCTGTTGAATGTTTAGTAACTCACTACTAGTACTCGTCTTCAATCATCAATAATTTAATTGATGTAAGGAGAAAAGCATGGCTAATGGTCACTGGTCACAGTGCTATTATAAACGAACTGCATTACAAATGCATTTCTTCACATTCATGTTATGGGAAACCAGGTTTTTTACATTACGTCTGTATATCTGATGTTGTGCTAATGTGCGACATATAACCATTTTCCGCTACTGGAGTGCAGTCCATGCATGTAAAAACTACAGCCCTTACCTCCAAAGACCTTACTTGTTTAATAATGGAAATTGACTTGTTAATTCTAATTGTAAATTGTAACAGAGACAGGAATTTCCTCTGTCAACGTGGGTTGCATCTAGGGGAGCAACACTTAATTGAACTAATCAATTTCATATTTGGTCACACGATGAATTGTGAAAATTGTTGATCTACAAGCTCACACTGGATTGCAACGCGTTATGAGCTTGTAGATCTGCAATTTTTGCAATATTTGAAAAAACAAGACTGGGTCTAATATGTGTGGCTTCATATGGATCTGGGAGTTCATGCTGCCAGTCGTCTATGACGTGTATATATATGACATACAGTGTATTTAGGCAAGGTTTTAGGCCGACTCAACCACCATTATTCACTTCCTTATAGACGACTTATGCCTAATTTACAGTATACTGTGGAATAGTGGATCTACTAGCTCACAACATAGCACATTGTGAGCTTGTAGATCTGCTATTTTCTGTGTGTGACACTGGCATGCAACTAAGTATAAATCAGGCTTTAGCTGTGAAAGAGTCTAGCTAGCCAATGACGTCACGTAACACCCCAAGAAAAGGGGTCCAGCAGTTTGAGAGATTACACTTACAGACACTTACAGACACTCTTATAGCCGGCTACTTCTTTCAGAGCCATGCTGTCCAAATTAAATGTTCGCTTTAATGACATGCCCGAAATAGAGACGGCGGGTTGAAAGTGATTAAGCACACTTGAACTCATCATGCCCCCGGCAGGCTTCTGCTGCCGGCGCCAAGCAGCTCCACTGGAGGTGTTGGAGTGCGTTGCTCAAAGGCACATAGTTACACCTGCACTTGACTGTCCTCCAAGGGAATGTGAGTGTGTGACGAGAGACGGAAAGAGAGAGAGAGAGATTGTCAGTGAAAGGAGGGATCCTCTATCCTCCGTCCAGGCGTCTTTTGTCTCGGTGGAGCACAAAGTCTCCTGGGAGGCTCTCAAATCCCCTCTGGAATGTGTGTGTGTGTGTGTGTGTGTGTGTGTGTGTGTGTGTGTGAGAGAGAGAGAGAGAGTGTGTGTGTGTGTGTGTGTGTGTGTGTGTGTGTGCGCGCACGCATTATGTGTCCCTTGCTTCGCTGGAGCACCCTACCTATCTCTTGGAGAGTATGTTGGGGGGGTTGTCGTGTCTCTGTATTCACGCAAGGAATGCAAATATTTGCAGGGGGTGGTTAGGGTGGAGTATTGTATGACCGTTACCATGGCGATTGATCAAATCTCCATAGTTATTTTTTTCATGGCTACTGACAGTGGCATTTGACAGGCACTACATCTCTCTCTCTCTCTCTCTCTCTCTCTCTCTCTCTCTCGCTCGCTCAAAGCGTCTGCCTTTAACTCCACCTTGTGCACTTGTTAATTTCTCCCCAAACAACAAACACATGATCAGATTTCACCGGCCGCTCAGCTGCTCCCATGATTGTATTTATTATTTACCAAACACGCAGCTGATCTCCTAGTGACCCCCGAATTAGACTCGAGCCGGGTCCTTCCTGAGAATGGATGGGTTTGTACACAAACTG
>NC_137880.1:21002137-21032137 GCF_963924005.1 Protomyctophum bolini
ATATATTAATTATAATAATATAATAATACTAGTTAATACTATTTACTTAGTTGACCGGCTATGGGCAGACCAAGTCCAGTGGTTCTCAAAGTGGGGTCCAGGCACCCTCAGGGTTCCTTGAGGGCGTTCCAAATGGACATTTACAGGTCTGCAACTCTGAGGGGGGTCCTTGAAATTAAAAACGTTTGAGAGCCACTTCTCTACATCAAGTTCACAAGCTCTCAGCTTGTAGATTTGCCGTTTCTCAGAACAGGAAGGCTGTGGCTGTGTGGTTCATGTCCAACTAGTTGTATGTTTTGTTGTTTCTGTAGAAGAGGGTCATGTTAAACATGTTCCTGGACATCGTGGCCGACCCGCCCCCTCAGTGTCTGCTCTGGCTTCCCCTGATGCACCGCATGACCAACGTAGAGCATGGTGAACACACACACACACACACACACACACACACACACACACACACACAGGCATGGAATGAAAATGATGGCGAAAATAATATTTAAAGCTTGCGTACCAAAAAGGTAGCACATCCAAAAATGTAATAAATGGCGGACAAAGTACTCACATTTCCATTTATTTATTGGCACACAGGATCGCGTTTCGGCTATGCAGCCTTCATACTAGATTTTGCCTGATTTTATACTTCAAAACTATACAAACGTGGTTATCATGCCCCCTTGTGGCCATTCTATGGCAATTGAGAAATTAAGAATACACTCATAATCTCAATATCGAGATATTTGATAAAAGAATATGGTGATATATGATTTTGTCACCCAGCCCTAACAAACACGCTCACGCACGCACACACTTTATTTCACACACACACACACACACACACACACACACACACACACACACACACACACACACACACACACACACGCTTCATTTGACACACAGCAGTATATATACATTAAATACTCTCTCCAGTCTACCACCCAGTGAATTGCTCTTTCTGCCGCCGGCACGGCATGACGGGCTTTCGCTATCGCTGCCTCCGTTGCCGTGGCTACCAGCTCTGCCAAGACTGCTTCTGGCGTGGCAATGCCAGCGGTTCCCATAGCAACCAGCATCAGATGAAGGAACACGCAACTTGGGTGAGTCAACCAGTGCAACTCCCTAATGACCCCAGTGGGGGGGGGGGGGGGGGGGGGGGGGGGGGGGGGGGGGGGTGAGACTGACTGACTGACTGACTGAACCAAGTTGATACACTTAAATACTTCAACAGCTTTTCTTAGGAAAATAAAAATGTTGCTGTTAGCAGTGATTGAGTTGTTCAATGAAACAAAAGGCATCTGGATAATAAGTTTGAGGGAAATAAAAGTGAAAATTAAACAAAAATGTGTTTTACAAAATGTTACATATGAATCAGTAATATTTAAAGCTCACGTTGCGATGCGACGCGTTGTGAGCTTGTAGACGTACTCTTGTACCTCAAAGTTTATTATGTATGTAACTTTTGAATTAATCAAATTTAATTTCATCCAATCTGTATGTTAGTATGTTAATACAATATAATATGTTATACAATTGGGGTGGTTGTTTTTTGTCTCCCCTGCTCTTCTATTCTTACATTCAATCTTTTCAAGGGTTTCAAAACAAAAAGTCGGAACAAAAGACATTTTCAGAAAGACAAGAAATTATGATTTTCTGGATGGTTTGCCATGATTCTCACATGCTGGCTTGATGATCCCAGAATTAGGAACTATTTTCTCCTGACACAATAATAGCACCTCTCAGTTTAGAAAATAATAGCAAAACATTCCGAGCTTCTCAAGGAAGGGAATAATATAGATTAACATGTTCTATATTTTACTTGTGTTTGTGTGTTTGAGTATAGAAGTCATCTGCTGTGAAACTGGGCAGAGCGCTGAGCAGAACCCTGGGCTGTGCTTCGGCCAAACAGCCGTCTCACCCCCTGTACCCAGAGGAGCCAGAGAGGACCCTGAACTTGGCTAACATCGTGTAAGACCCTCATGCACACATACTGTACGTACTGTAATACACAGACCAGGGACCTCTTCTCAGCACACTGTAAGTTAGAATGGGTCAAACTAGCAATAGAATGTTATTTTGCTGGGTTGGTTGAATGTAGAACGGCAAGAACCTTTTTTTTCTCCTTTCTTTTTTGAATTCCGCACTAATGTGATTCCTTTCACAATGTTTCACAAATCACACATTGGGACGGCCTAACAAACATTTTCAGTCGTGACTGGTGAGATCCCTGCAGTATACAGTAGAGTAGGTGACCCTGACTAGAGCACAGTGGCTCTCAGAGTGGGGTCAGGATTCCTTGGGGGGGGGTTCTAAATTTACCCTTGCAAGTTTGTAAGTTATGGGGGACCTTGACATTAAATAGTTTGATAACCATTGCAGCTGATAGCATGTGGGCTACAGAGGCCCTGCCCTTTGTGGGCGGAACTACAGGGCTTGAGATTTTTTTCCCCAGGGAGGGTAGACTAGTGTTCTTTGAACACTAGACTGTCGTATATTGAACCTGCACCTTGTGAGTATGTTTACTTCCAGTATATATCATCCTCTTTCAGATGCTCATGTATTAATTTAAAATAACTTTAAACTCTCTCTCTCTCTCTCTATCTCTCTCTCTTTCTCTCTCCCTTTAAGACTAGATTTACTTTCTCTCATTCTTTCTCACTCTGGTGATCTTTGCCCTGTCTGTGTTTGCTCAGACCGTTACTATTCACTGTTGCATGAATGCACTTGAAACCACGTGACTGTGTGTGTGTGTGTGTTTGTGTGTGTGTGTGTGTGTGTGTGTGTGTGTGTGTGTGTGTGTGTGTGGGTGGTAGGGAGTGTGTTCTGTGTTTGGTTAGCAGGTCTTTGGCTACGTATTTCTTTCTTTCTTTTTTTTACAACTTTTTATTAACCTTTTTAAATCACCTGCTTAGTCGATCTTGTCGGTCTGATTCTGTTTGTGTGTGCGTGCTTGCAGACCCCCGCGCCCCATTGCAAACAGCAGTGAGGCCATGTTGCTATCATCTCCACCCCCAGGCTCCCCCAGGAGGTAAGAACCACCTTACATTTGTTGCTGTCAGATGGAAACCTTGTGTCCAAAACTTTTATTTTATTATTTATATAAATGTATCATCATGGCATCAGGCGCAAACAAATCAGTCAGCTCCATATATGGGCACAAAAGCGGACATGCCAATATATGGGCATATATTGAGACAAGGACTGACGTACTGTATATAGAGATCTGGTCATGTGCATATGGGACCGACCGGAGTGCAGTGGTCGAGTAGTTCTGATATTCAGTTGTCCAGAACCGTTAGTCAGTGCTGAATCAACCCCTCCAAGGGCCGTGGAGCTTCCAGAACCGTTAGTCAGTGAATCAACCCCTCCAAGGGCCCTGGAGCTACACCAAATCAAAAGACTCCATGCACGCACAACTCACGCGAGTGCATGTGATTTGCGTGCACGTATCACAATCAAGAATGACACTTTTTGTGTCCAGTGAATGAACTTGCGTGCGACTGATATCTCGTCTGTATAGTTTCAGTATGACTTTTATTCTTCATTGCCTACTGTGTAAACAACACAGCTAACCACTGGACTGATCCGCGCCAGATGTCTTCTTGTGCACACTTCCAGTAGGCTAACTTAGCACCTCCACCGTTTTCTTTTTCACATATTTTTGGAAATACAGGTATTTAATTCATAATGGAGGTCACAGTGGGGCTCGGTTTGGGCTGAGAGTGATGATGATGATGATGGTTGACGGGATGATGATGGTCGATAAGCAGTGGCTATCAGAGCCTCTGCCTGATGACCAAAAGCCTAATATCTCTTCTGGGAAATTCCCCTTTAGGCTAGTGGATAAAATGTTGGCTTTCCAGGGAGCCTGCTGGCCTAGTGGTCCAAGTGCATGCCACATTAAAGGCCTATTCATAGTCTGGACTTTCGGTGGTGAGGTGACCACCGCTCCGGTGGTGAGCTGACCACCGGAGCTGAAATAACGTTGAGCGGTGGTGAGTAAAAACAGAGAGAAGGGCTGGAGCGGTGGCGGCTCGTGTCGTCATGTTGTAGTTCGGTGGTCACCCCACCACCGAAAATCCAGACTATGTATGAGCCTTTAGGCTCTGGCCTGACAGCGTGTCGCGTGTTCAGTTCTCGTTCATGACGACCTTTGCTGCATGTCTCTCCCCCTCTCCCTCTTTCCTGTCCGTCTTCACTGTAACTATCAATAAAGGCACAAACGCCAAAAACAAATCCATGCGGAACACCAGGTTCGAATCCCGGGGTGTTACACTTGCAAAGGCTGATTTTTTATTTTTTTATTTTTTTTGTTAAGCTCTCAGCATGTCCAGTAGCAACTGGTCAGCCGACGTCAGAGCTCTAACTGCGGTGTGACGGTGTAGTGAAAAACGAATAATACAATGCCTGGTAGTGTGACTGTCTTGTGCATTCTTTAGCACCATCCGACGGCTTGTCTTCAAACTTGGCATGTGAATCTATTTTTGTTGAATGTTTGCCGACGCCTATTATGGCATGTGATTCCAGAATCATTGAATTATCTGCCTTGTGTCTGTTTGATTCAGTTTGGCAACTGCTCAGCGCATGAATGAAGAGCACGCCTTGATAGCCGCCTACGTCAATCGCCTGCAGACCAGCCCACGGTGAGAGCTGGAAGGAGAGGCGAGGGTGATGGGGGGGGGGGAATTGAGCATGGAGGAAAAGAGGTGTTATGGAGTACCTCAAAGTATTCCACATCTTTCACTTTTTTGATTTTCCCCTTAAATTATAATCTCGGAGTTTGCATGTTCTCCTCGTGTCCCCTAGGGTAGGTACCCTTACAAAAAACATGCAGTAATCCTGGTCTCTAAACTGCCTCCCCCTGGCCAGCCGGGATGCCTGATGGAGGGGAAAGGAACTGGTTGGAATAACATCCACATCCTTCCACAATCCACACGCTACGTCCAACCAGGGAAACTCTCCCCTGTCAGGTGTAAAATGTGCAACTTGGACACTCAGGCATGAAGGAAGCATGAGTTCAAGTCTGTTGCTCTCCCCATGTCTCCCATATATGGGGACTAGGCTGGCGGAGTGTGTGTAGAGCCCAGGATCACATAAGATAATTGACACATGGGTGAAAAATGGGTTACAAAATTGTGGGATAAAAATTATTTAATTTTTTTTAATAATCTCCCTCCTGGTCTCTAAACAATTGTTGTATGCTACTACCAGGTAACATACAAACATTGTTTAGAGACCAGGAGGGGGACTATAATTTAAGGGGAAAATCGAACTGTAACTTTAATGTTCAATTTAGGCTAACAACCAGAAAAGGTTTTTGTATTTCCAATTCCGGGGTGAGATTATGGAATGGTTTTGCGGTGGAGTTGTGCAAGCATGATTTTAATGAGGTACAGGCCTACAGGGATAAATAAGGTGCGGGATATTTTCGAATAGCCAACCAAGTATAATAGCAATAAAAAGTATAAAATAGGGTGAAAGTTGTTAAACGGATTCCATGGAGAACGAATGGTGTAAATGAGCTTTCGTTCTCTGTTTGTTTCAGTGCGGCGGAAAATACCAGCAGCAGACAGGACGAAGAGCACAAACTGATCGCCCGCTACGCTTCGCGGCTGGCAGAGACCGACCCCTCAGTGAGTCCATTTTGTCACACATGTTACCGCACTGAAATTTGTTCTCCGCATTTGACATTGTGTGTGTGCAATCTGTGCATGCATATGTGCGTCTCACACACACACACACACACACACACACACACACACACAATACATATAAAATCCCTCTGGATTAGAGTATTAGCCTAAATGAACTCTCAATGTATTTCAGGACAGGGCGATACCCAATCGCAGCATTAACTTTGACATCAATAAACAACAGAGGGAGCTCATCGCTCAGCTGGAGAGCAAGAACAGGTAAAATAACATGAGTAGTCCACATACATGTTGTCATGTCGTATGTGTAATAATGTAATGTGCAATATAATGTAACGTCTACTCTTTCTCAGAGAGATCTTGGCAGAGATACAGCGTCTGCGATGTGAGCATGAGGCGACGTGCCAGCACAGTCCAGAGAAGGGCAGCACCAACCCCACGCTGCTGGCGGAACTACGACTGCTCAGGTACAAATCCAGCACAGGAGTCATTGGAGATCTGTGGGAACTAAGCAGTGACTGTAGTGTAGAGGCTCTTAGAACAGTGGTTGCAAAGTGTCCCACACTGGCACTATCAACAACCTTGCCTCCCCACCTTTAACCTGAGCAGGTGTTGTTCACTTAGTAGTTTTCACATGCCCAGTAGTAAAACAACTAATATTTGTCTTCCACATCTTGACACTGTTACCAGTAGCTTCAAAGTTGGACTGATTAACAAGACCCTTGTTTACTTGTTCTCATCCACCCCACTATGTTTGGTTTATTAAGTAGGAACAATAGCTTGTAGCTACAGCCCATAGATTCCCTTTCAAATTGTGTTTAGCTTACTTGTGAATAAAAAAATAAAATAAACATAATTATTATCGTTGTTGATTCTTAATGATTGTGTGTTTGGCTGCCGGAATTGTCCACAAACTGTAAAATAACAGGACGTGAAAATGAATCATTGGCATAAGACACCAGCTGGAATGCTAGCCACAAACACATACCGTAATACATAACACAATGTTAACACACACACACACACACACACACACACACAACATCTTGTGGACTGCTTCAGGATGCTGCCTGCCAGCTGAGGACCACTAATTACTAATCATTCTAAACAGACTTTTCACTACAAGAGGGAGATGAGGACAGTGCGTTAGTCATAACTAGAGAGTAATGTTTGTGTTTGTTACAGACAGCGGAAAGATGAGTTGGAACAGAGGATGTCCACACTGCAGGAGAGCAGGAGAGAGCTGATGGTACAACTGGAGGGACTGATGAAACTCCTTAAGGTAGACACTAGACACACACACACATGCACGTGCACGCACGCACATACGCACGCACGCATACACACATACGCACGCACGCATACACACACACACACTTTGTGATAGGCTCCCACCTGCTGTTGGGCATTAGCAAACACCAGAGGGCAGTAGTTTCTCTTTTTCTCCAAATTCCCCCTTTTCTAACTCTAACTCTAACTCTGAGAATGTACACATTTCATCAAATGTAGCCATTACATTTCTATGCTTTCAGAGAGTTAAATCAACATTTTACTGTGTAGATTAATTTGGAAATATCATTCCTTGGACAACAACAAAAAGACAATACAAAAAAGAAAATGAAAAAACAAAAACAAGGCTGCATTTTTCATATTACAGGATATTCATGAAATCCTCATATATCGCTAGGCTGAAAGAAGAGATCCCACTTTTTATAGAACTTGTGTTTATGTAACATACAGTTCCTCAGTAATGTCCATCCAATGTTCTTTCGTTGGTGGGTCCTGTTGGTACCAGCGTCGTGTGATCGCTTTCTTACTTGTTGCTAAGAGGATCTTGATTAAATATTTATCATGTATTAATTAGAATCTCTTCAGGGATATTTCCCAGCATTCTGGTCTTATTTCTATCTTGTGTTGATTTCCATTCTCCTACCTAGATCTATATATGACCTCTTTCCATTCTGTCCTGTCTTTCTGTCTTTCCATCTGTCTGCGCTGTGACCATGTAGGATGAGGAACAAAGGCAGGCTGTAAGTCTTCAACCACCTCGGCTGTTTTTACATTGCTGTGCATGTATAAATGCATGATGTACAAGTAATGACCGTGTCCTACAGAAACCTTGTACCTCCCCCGAAAAATGCACTGAAATGGGATAGATTTTTCTGATGGCTGTGCGTTTTTAAACACTCTGCAATGCGTCAGCAATGGGGAGGCTTGGCCCAAGGGCCAGCAAAAAGAGAAAAGGACAGTTGTTGAGAATTAAGGAAAAATAAAACGATAATACAACTGGCAAAATATGAGGTTTGAGCTCGTGCTACTTGAGGTGCCTGAAATAACCTCGGCAGTCTCTCTCTTATAGGCACAGGCGGCAGGCTCCTCCCAGACCTCTCCCGCTCGGCCAATACCAGCGACCGTCCGCTCTGCAGGCCCCTCCCCTCCTCAGGCTCACATGCATGCCCCCCAGGACTCGTTAGCCGGGGTGGGGGGTGACGTACAGGAGGCGTTCGCTCAGGGTAAGTCAGGGCACTTTGGAATAATAGAGATTCATGTCCCTTTGCATCAGGTCTCCTACAAGAACCATCTATGTATCACATACCCAACCTGATAAAGTGATGGCTCTATCAGACCTGGGGCTGATAATTGTTCTAGATCCAAGGGCAGGTATCATGTATGGCAGTATCATGTCCAGTCAACACAAGTTAAAGTGCCTCGAGTCGACAGTGTAGGCTGAGAACATGGCAGGTGCTGCTGGTGGGCCTTTTTAGTTTTCAGCTATAACTGTTGAAAGGTTGATGTTTTCCACTCTGTTTTTGTTCTTCTTGGTGCTCGGATTAACTCCAATGTCCCCTCAGCCATGAACTGTGTGTGACAAGATTCATTCAGAGACCAGCATGTGGTTCCAGTACTACACCCTCCCTCGGCACTGCCAGTTCCAATAGGTTCATTATTTGATACTTTCATATATGTACAATCAGTGTGTACGCTTTGTTGGTGAACACTTGAGCTGAATGACATCACACAGCTGCTTTTGAGGAAGCACATGTGTGCTTCCTCAAAAGCACCATTCCTCCACAATATGTTTAGGACCGCAGGTTCATAGGATTTTCTTTTTTGAAGGCCAGAAAATATCAGTGTCCATCAAAACTTCCATCTCACCTTCCCTCTAAACATCAGTTTATATATTTCAATCCAAATATATATTTAAAAAAAATCAATGATGCTCTAATTGGCTCTGAATATGAGAGCTTTTACACATTTCCATTTATGAATTTGTTGGAAAACCGCTTCTGACCAATGTTATTAGATTTGCCTCAGTAATTGTTCATGGTGACGGGTCCATAACATGGTTAGGGTCAGGGATTAACACCACTTGACAAAAAAGACGTTTGCTGTACATTATGTTTGCTGCTCTTTATATTACCATAATAAAGAGAGCCTAAACAGATCTGCCACATATGGGAATATTATGGAAATAATGCTGTGCTGTGAGAATGCTGGCTCTAGCTCAAAACATTTGTGTGGCTAAGAGAACACATTTCCCACTATACATATTCTTTTCTCCATGAGGAACAAATTTCAGTGACACATTAAGGAAACAGCGTTTTGTAATCTTGTATCTTTGATTTAAGCAGTATGTCAGCGTTGAGATAAAGAATTACATTTCCAAGAGAGACCTGGAGAACCAAGATAACGTTTTCAGAACAAACCTTGTCGGGAAATAATGTGGGCTTGTAGATCTGCTTTTTTCTATAACTCTATAACTCAGATTGAAATCAGTTTGAAAATGTACACCTTCGGGTTCCCCTTCATTCAATACAGTTACATTACAGATACCTCAATCTGGCTCTTGTTCTCATTCTCTCCCTGTCTGCATGTCATTTGCTTGCATCCCTCCTTCATCTCCTCATCCCTCCCCCACTGATTCCTTCTGTTGTCCAGGCCCCAGGAGGAACCTGAGGAATGACCTGCTTGTAGCAGCAGACTCCATCACCAACACCATGTCCTCACTGGTCAAGGAGCTCCACTCTGGTACACACACAGAATTAGAGCCGAGTTGCTTGGCTCAGTCCCATGGTCATGAAATCACTTATGCAGATGGTAAAACCATGTCAGATGTAGACTACAGTTTCAAAATGGGGGGAGTTGAAAGACACAAGGTTTTCTGCAGGACACCGTCAAAACTTATGGCATCTTTTGAAATGTGTTTCTCAGATGCATATGATCCCTCCTTCCCGTATTATTCATTTGCCTTTACTCTCGCTTTCTCTCTCTCTGATTAGATGATGGCCGGGAAGACGAGGAGCGATTACTAAATGGCAAGGATAGAGGTACATTTGACTGCATGTGTTTACTTGCACACGTGTTTGTGTATAAATGTATACGTTTCTGCATGGTCTACTGCTCATCTACTGCTCAGTCAAAAGGGGGAACACCCCATGTCCAATGATTTCAGTAAATGGAAATAATAGCCTGTTTTCCATTAGTCACAAGTTCTTGTTAATACTTTTCATTGGTTCGATATTTATAAAACCCACAGATAGACTTAACCATTTGAACTTTCACTTATTATTTAAGCTACCGAACATACCCGATTTACAAACCTCAAAACGTGTCGCGGTGCGACACGTTGTGAGCTTGTATATATTTTTATTCTCCACTGATTTTTGCAACACCCTTGTACAATGAAGTAGGGCTTTAATTGATGGAAAGAAAACATTAAAAAGACGATATGTGTGTATGCCTGCCTCAGTGTGCCAGTGTGCCCATGCACATAGTCCCCGTGCAGCTCCCTTTGTCTGCATAGTCTGGCAGTGAGCTTCATTAGCATGCTGTCTCATTAGTGGCAGCGTTTATGGAGCCCCTCCTCTTTACGAGAGGCCAGCCTGCTGGGAGGAAACAGTCAAAGTACTTCCTGGCCTGCTCCCTGCGCTCAGACTTGCACTCATTACACCTCTTTAGCCCTACGCTACTAACCCACTGGCCCCTGACTGGCTGACAGGTGTCCAGGGCTTCCCCTGGCTTCTGCACATGCTTATATGGGATGTAAAGTTCAAAGAGAACTGTACAGTAAGAGCCTGCGATAGGGAGGTTTTCCCAGACAATTTAATGGTGTACATATCTGTAAAGATGTCAGAAAGCATCGATTCAGCACAGGCTTTCATCTTTAATGTGGACTTTGTCTTTCTGCCAAATATAGTTCATATTTATGTGATCTGTTCAGAGAGGAGGTCTGGATTTAACTAGTCTCTGACAGATTACTGTAGCACAGTCCTTTTTCATTTTTTGCCAGTATTGTCATCCTTCTAACTGGCAATTCTCTCTCACTCTCACTCTCCCTCTCTCTTCCCCTCTCTCATTTAGCAGGTTAAAGTGAACACAGAACACACAGTAAGTGCAGTCTTTTCATGACATCTTTCACAATGACGATAATCATAAAACGTCATTCCTTCCCTCCTAAATCACCATTGCCAACACATTCCTGACAAATCAGCAGGAAATTAACTGCAAATGTGAAATGTGATAACATACAATACTGTGAGGCGGTATTGGCAAATGATCGTCGTGGCAGTGTTGAACGGAAATGCACTGCATGGTAGCAATTTGACCTATGTAACTTAATTGGTACTGTTAGCGTGGAATAGGCCACAATATCGTGGGGGAACTTTTGTTTTTTAACACACTATGTTGTTTGGACAGCAGGCCTATAAGCTAGCCGTCATCTGAAAAGCATTGCCTTGCACAATTGAAACATGCAAAGACTTTGCTTGAGACATTATAGTAACTTAATTGTATTGTATGTACAGTTCCTTTTTATCACTGTGCAACAGTCTTTCATTTGTATTATCTGACAGAGCTGTCATCTCTCCTCAGACAGAGTGATTCCACTCCACTGTTGGCCAAAGAAGACTGAATGCCCAGGGGAAATATATTACCCATTTTCTGCCAATGGGATTACAGCACTAATGCCAATCAACCTATCATGATGCTGGACACCAAATGACCTACTGATGTATAGCTGTGATTCTGTGCTTGTTGTGTCACTGCTCCATGCACTGCAAAATCCTGAGTGTTTTTCTTTAAAGGTTACATTAGCACTCAGGATTTCACTGTGTGTGGATTTAACTTTGTTTTGAACTGGTGTTTTGATCTGCAGTATATAATGAGGAATCAAAACAATCTACTGATTTGAGCTATAGTGTGTTGCTCTACATTTGAGCTGTGTTTGACGGTTTGGCAAGTAAGATGGTAGATGGACACAGGGAAGAGATAGCGAGGGAAAAATGCAAGGAACTGACTGATGGTGTGCGGGAAGCGTAAAGGCAGAAAAAAGTTGGAGAAGAGAGAGGAACAATAGAGGGTCAGCGGATGAGAAGACGAGACTTGAGGTTACAAAGTTTTCTGTATGTTTTCTGTTCGGCACTGTGTGCTTAGTATTTATTGCTTCACTTTTGATTTGATTTTGTTTTTCTTGCCAATTATTCGTTGGGTGTGTGTGTCTGTGTGTGTGTGTGTGTGTGTGTGTGTGTGTGTGTGTGTGCGTGCACGTGCAGTCAGGCCCTGCTGAAGTGATAAGCCTTAATGGGACTTTACTGTATATGCAGGACAGGTTTCAGCCGAGCTCTCCCTGGCTGTGGCAATGCAGGGTGGAAAGTGGTAATCCCTTCAAGTTCAGATCGCTCATACCTGGATGAGAACAGAGCCATATATGTACTGTAGGATAGTGGCTCCGGTTGCCTGCGTGTGCAGCAGGTGTGCATGCACGTGTCTAGGAGAAAGCAAACTCCTGTGTATGCTGTTACAGGGTCACACTTCCTGACAGGATTGCTGAGAATTGTACAGTTGTAATATGTTAAGTTATACTTTATTGATCCCTGTGGGGAAGTTCGTCCTCTGCTTTTGATCCACCCCACCCTAACCATTAGGAATAGTGGGTGGCCGCCGGCCACTGAGCAGCACCCAGGGTCCAGCGCTCGATTACTGTACTGTATGTTCTCTTAAGCATAAGGTCTTTTTCAGTTGTATGAAATTATTTTTATACTGTACAATTTCACCACAGCCATGTGCCTAAATAACTCATGTTAATCATCTGTGCCTTCGTGGTTTGCATAGGCAGCTCAGTAACATGCTGTAGGAAATGCTGTTCTCTTCTCCCCTTTAACCAGTTAGAGCTCAATATTTGTGTCTAAAGTGCAACCTCATAAGCCTGGATTTATAAGTATAATACTGTTTTTTGTCAGCAATTTGTCACTTAGAATGTGTTGCAAATTCAGCCTTTATTTGTTATTTTTTTACCCATTTTAGGCATGAGGCCTAATCCTAAAAACTGACCTAAGTTTTCTGAAAATCTTTTCAGATTTCTTTTTTGTTGTTGTTGTTTAATATGTAGCTATATACAGTATATAGCAACAGCTAATGTGACAAAAAGGGGTCCTGGATTAAAAGGTAGGCCTATAACAAGTACAACCTTTATAGAAAAGGGCACACCTCAACCACACCTCAACAGGTTGGTGACAGGTACGTAGGACAAAAGTGCATCATATTAAAAAGGTATCTTTGAAAAACAAAGAAAAGGGCCTGCTTGAAAGTACGTTTCTTTCGTTAGACCTGTCACCTTCATCAGGAGAGACACTTTTCTGTCCTGATGAAGGACAGAAAATTGCTTTGACCCAAAATATAGTTTAGTTTTGGACCCAGTTCAGGATTTTACAACCAATGATCAGCAGAATGGGAATTTTCGTCTTGTGTACACATTTATTTCAGTACACTGAATGACTGGCTGATTGCGTTGAGTGAGTGGACAGTTGTGTTTTGTTTTGTGTAAGGGAGACGGACATGTCCCATCAGAAAACTGTACTCATGCCCAGATCCCATGCTGCTGGCTGGAGTCAAGGGTGTACAAATTAATGTGTGCATCTGTATTTCATCCACAATAAATCTTATTTAACATGCACCATTGTGTCTTCTGTGAGTGCTGTTCTTTTAGGAATTTAAAACCTTGGCACACAAACATAACATGTACAGGATATTGACAGCACAATTTTCACATTACTACAGTACCAAGATACAAGGCGTATACCATGAAGGTTTGGGTTTGATTACTGCTTATTTTAATCTCCGCCAGGCCAGACTAGTAAGAGAAAATGTTTTTGCCCCAGTCCATATATGTCTTGTCTGTTTGTCTGTTTGTTTGTGTATCTTTGGTTGCTTTTATAAACAGCTAGATTCTGACTGAACACAAACATTAAATGCCATTGACAATGAATGTAGAATTTACGTCATATGTGTCTGAGCAAATCAGCTGGGTATGTCGGTGGCCACCCTTGGCCAATAAGGGACCACCATTCTTGATGATGATGTACGATGATTAGAGCGCCCCTCACTTCACACAGGTGTGATTTTCTTTTATTCATATTCCATTCTGATTGGCTATGATTGCCTTCCAAAGTTGGAGGGCCCTAGGTAGCCAGCCTGGCAGTGATTTGAATACAGACAAATAATGTGAATGGTTGGATGGGATGGTGAGATGGTTCACCAGACTATAACTATTCGTATAGCTCCGTCCACGTATACTGTCATATACCACAAAAATATTATAAACATTACTTATAAAATTAACTTTTTGCAGATTGGTGATTTTGGACATTGTTTTCTTAATTTCTATCCCACGATTTTGCAACCCATTTTTTCCACTGCAGCAGAACCGAATAGTTCTGATGATCCTCATGGGGGCTACCCGCAGCCCCACAGCCCCGCCTCCCCGCAGCCCCCCCCCCCCCCCCCCCCGGTGGAAAAAAATAAGTTGATGTTTTCACTGGTACTTTGGGTAGGCTACAGAATTGCGTTGGGGGGGACTATCGCCGCCGCGGATTTATTTATTTCCCAAATGGTCTAAAATTGAGTTATTTAGCATACTTTTACCAATGAATTAGCCTATACACAGCTCTTCACAGACGGCACAGAGACAGCAGTCACTCCGCTGAATGTGTCAGTGTTGCTGCCTTACACACCCGCCGCCTATGGGCACTGTACTGTAGGCATATAATACCTGGCTAGGTGAAAACAAAAGAAACCCGATTAGCATTTGAGTACTTTTAACACCTCTGAACAGCCGGCGGAATTGACAGAGTCACAGAGTGTCAATAATTCCCAGAAAATCTGTAATGTTAATATAAAATGTCCACGAAAATCCTCATGGGGGCTAAAAGGGGCTATTTAATTCTTCATGGGGGCTATAGCCCCATAGCCCCCACAGACTCGACGTGGCTGCACTGCAGTGTCTAATGTAATCCTGAGCGCTACACTTCCTCTGCCAACCTGGGGGGGCAGTGGACTGACCTCATGCTCCCTTCTATGCATGAGGAGTCCAAGCTGCTTCTTTTCACCTGACAGGGGGGGAGTTTCCCCAGTTGGACGTAGCGCGTGGAAGGAACACCTTATTCCAACCAGTTCCTTTCCCCTCCATCTGGTGCCCCAGCTGGCCAGGGGGAGGTATAGTTTAGAGGTGATAACATTTTAAATAGTTATCTTTACTACTCAGGCAATAACTAACCTATACACAAAGGTACTTCCTGGACACTGATAATCTTAATGGACTGCAAAATTCAACTGATTTGCCATATGACAGACAGGCAATGGCATAGCATAGTCTAGTAGTGGCTTCATACTAAACCCTTTAAAAATGTAATGTTTCGGCAGTCTTCATCTTCACCAATACTGGTTGCAAGACCCACATTATTATATTATTGTATGGAATCTGAGAAGGTTACTATGGACTCAACCGTCCTCATTAGTATGGATGAGTTGTTCTCTCATGTTTCCCATGGGGCTCCTTCAGAGGTCATGCTCTGTGTGTGATGGTGGGGCAGGGGCGGAGAGCGTACTATAGACTGGAGAAAGTTCTTTGAGGTTCTCTGTTGTTTGTGACCTTCTGGACCACCATAAATAACTCCAGAGTTGCATGCACACACCACTGGCCAAACAATGGTTAGACTCATATTTTTATTCTCAAAACCTGAGTTAGGCTATTTTGAATCCTGAGACCTAAAACTCATTGAAACCAACCCAGAAAAACAGGTGCATGATTTTAGGATGGAACTCATATAGATGATAACTATATTAACATAACATAAGATGTGCGCGTGCGCACACACACACACACACACACACACACACACACGCACGGGCGCACACACACACACGCACAATATTTCTCAGGCTAGAGGTCCCTGGCTCCCTGCCCTGCATGGCCAGCTTGTGCCCTGTTCCATCTATGTCACATTAAATATTATTGCGTATACACCCCCCCTAATATTTAATGACGAACCTCTTTCACTAAATACATCTAAATATAGGCTACTTCACCTGGTTTGAGTTTGATCTGAATATCACTGATTCTCCACGTGGGGTCCAGGGAGGGACCCTCAGGGGACCTTGAGGGGGTTCCAACCTTAGAGTATATTCCAACTTCCAACTTCCCAGCAAAATGGCCGGAACACTTTAGCATAAAAAAGTGGAAAATAAAATAATAATAAAAGGCTTGTAGCTATTTAAAAAAATATATAATGTTTTCCACATTAATTAGCAACGATTGGAAGGCTATTATATTAAATTACTTAGCCTATATACAAATGCTACTCTGATCATTTTATTATATATATATATATATATATATATATATATATATATATATATGAACGATCACAACTGCATGCAACCTTTTGGATCGGCTATTTTCGAAAAGAAATAGGCCTATAGAAGACAAATCTCTTATGTATGGGCTGGGCAAATTAAGTAGCAATGTGGGGCTTTTCATATTTAAAATAAGCTCTAAATCTCTATGTGAGAGACTCTAGGACCCCGCGGAAATTTCTTTTTTTTTCCGGTGCGCGGCGGCCTCTCCTCTGCGGCTCGGTGGTTGGAGCAGGCCGGTGTGAGCTGAGCAGTAGCGGACTGACAAGTCACACACAGCCGGTAGAGAGCGGAGAGAGGGTCCGGGCCCTGCTGGAACACACAGGACAACACGGTAACTATAAAACAAACACGTCCTTGCTTTGCTTCCACCTGATTCCACCACAACGCACCACCGCGGTTTGACCGACGGCGACATTACGCACGAACAAGTCGGCGCTTGCGCGCTATTCCAGTCCCGGAGCCACATTTACAACGGCGGGGCTCCGTTTGAGCAAGAAAAGATGTATTCGTGAATACGGAGCGCTTTAAACGCGGACACGGTGAGTGAACTTGAGGACTTCTTTGTACAGTAGAGGCCTATTAAGGGGGAGGGGGGGCGGGCCGGGCATGGCATGGCAACTCAGCGCGTCTCCTGTGTGTGTTTTTTAGCAGCAGACATGCGGAGCGGTGCGTCCATCTGACGGAACATACAGCTGGCTGTCTGCCACCACATGATGCCCCCCGCAGCCTAGTGTACAAACTACACACAGAGCAGTGTATCTCTCTCTCCCTCTCTCTCTCTCTCTCTCCCCCACACACACACACGCGCGCGCGGTACCGTCGCCGCGGCGACGTCACGGGAGCGCGCCTAATGGGGGTGAACGGGTTCGTTCGTCTGTGGACGAAAGAGGAGAGACGCGCGCTCGTGCTTTTTACCTGACCCAATATAATCTGTCGTCGCCGTTCGAGACAACAGCACTCAGCACATATATTATAATGTACCCCCCCCCACACACACACACACACACACACACACACACACACACACACACACAGACAGACAGGCAGACAGTTTATATGCCATTATAGGCCGTTCAGTAAGGCCGCGTGTGGTCGCTGTACATTGATTTCCTCGTAGCTTTGCAGTTTGTCCTCCTATATCTTTCCCTCTGCGCAACGGTATCTCCTCCCACTAGTGCTGCTGCCTTTAATTTTGGCATGCACATTCGAGCGGTTGAAATAACATATGTGCACACAATATACAGTGGGCTGTTATCCGAGTTCCATGTGTGCGTGTGTGATTGTAAAAGTCTATACGTTTGGCCTACATAATCTACTCTCCAGCGACCTGAGCTTTCATTTGGCTCTGGCCGTGGGCTGGAAGCTCTGGGGGGGTGTGGTGGATACTGTACACCCGTGTCCTCCACACTATTCCATCAGCAACCCTGCCCTACTGTCCATTGTTAGTAGGTGACGTAGTGTGTAATAGGCTATACATCCTGAGTCAACCCATGGAGAGACTGGGACCCAGGGACATGTTCTGAGCTCCAGTCAAACACAATGAACACACTTAGCTTTTTCCTGCTGTATATCAGTCAAATCTTGTCCATACTGCTGTGCTGCTGAAACAGATCCTGACATCCACGAGATTCTTTTGAAGAATCCTGTGTGTATGATGAAAGGTTGTGTGTGTGTGTGTGTGTGTGTGTGTGTGTGTGTGTGTGTGTGTGTGTGTGTGTGTGTGTGTGTGTGTGTGTGTGTGTGTGTGTGTGTGTGTGTGTGTGTGTGTGTGTGTGTGTGTGTGTGTGTGTGTGTGTGTGTGTGTGTGTGTGTGTGTGCGCGCTCGCTCGCTCGCTCGCAGGCATGCATGTGGGTGTGCACGTGTGTGTATAAACCTGTCATCGCTTGGAAGTGGAGTATTTGCCGTTCTGCATGAGCAGAAATACCATTCATCACACACACAGACACACACACCTGTTCCACAGACTCAAACCGCAGGCGTGCGTGTGTGTGTGCGCTTGCGTGCGTGCGTACGTGCGTTTATAAGAGAGAAAACTGTATGTGTGTGTGTGTGTGTGTGTGTGTGTGTGTGTTGCCATAGACACATTCTCCACAAACAGAATACATTTTCCTCAAACTTGTCTGCGCGTGCATGCGTGCATGTGTGTAGGAGGTATGTCTCACTCAAGGTGTTTTTTTTTCTTTTTCTTTCTGTCCCTCAGGAGAGAAGCAGAACTGACTGACAGACAGGTAGACACGCGGAAAGACAGACGGACTGAATGAAGTCACACCTGGTGCCGCTGGGGGCCTGGTCCATGTTTTGAATCGCCTTTTCTTTTCTTTTCGTTTCTTTTTTTGATGGGGGGTTGCTTCTTGCTTCCGAAAGATTGTTTGTGCCCAGGAGCTTCCTGCCATGCCGTCCAACAGCCCCACAGCCGCTGATCCATCCCAGACACCAGAGAATGACACCTCCAATGAACCGGTGAGAGAGAGAGAGGGACATGCTTTTGGAATCCTTTCAATTGTTACCCGTATTGTGTCTTCTAGTACATGTACACCACACTGTAAAATCCTGTCTTAACACTGTAGCCTTCTCATGATGACCTAAATTAAAGATCGCAAGGGTTTAGCTCGAACCAACGTTGAGCGGAGGGATTGAGGGAAGTAGGAAAGGATGGGGCGAAGAAATGTGACACGCAAGGTCATGAACCAGATCTAAAATAGTATGACTTTGCCAATAGACGCTCACAGTCTAGCAAGCAGAGTCGTTGGCTCCTCCCGAGAAAGAGTTTATTTTAGGTGACATACATAGAGAGGCTTGTCCTGAAAGCGTGCATATTTCTATGTGTGCACTGCATGCGTGCATGCATGTGTGCGGTGTGTGTGCACACATGTTTTTGTGCATGCCGCACAGTGTGTAATTATTAAACTAATAGTTATTTATTTACATTTAGTAACCGGCCTCTTTGCATTCCATAGTCACCTGCTCACAGTACAGGTGGATCTTTTCTAGCATGAAGCGGTCAGACACACGCACGCACGCACGCACGCACGCGCACACACACACACACACACACACACACACACACACACACTTGAGGTGAAAAATGGGCCCTTTCATTTGCACCCCTAGAGCCCGATGCAGTGCTCATAAATCTAGGGAAAGTCTGAAACCAATTCTGTAGCAGCGGCTATATAAAGACCTGCCATGCACACACACACACACACACACACACACACACACACACACACACACACACACACATATTCCAACAGGTACATTTTCTCTGTCATCATGAGACCATTAAGTTAGTTCTTTCCCCATAGATGTTGATGTACCTCTTTAATCAGTGTTGGAAATACACTGTGGCTTTCGGGGGAGACCTAGTTTTGGGGGGTAGGGGCCTGGAGGTCAGTGGCGCCGTTGGGACGTAAAAAGTGCAGGTCATGACATAGCTACAGCCAGCATACAAAGATCGATGAATTGTTCTTAGCTTGTCTGACACCTTGATGAGACTGAGAGAGCAGCTGCTATTACTGACATAGAACAGCTTCCCTCCCAAATACGAGTTATGTCTTCATTGTTTAATTCGCCATTTTAATAACCAATCCTGGTCTCTAAACTACCTCCCCCTGGCCAGCCGGGGCGCCTGATAGAGGGGAAAAGAACTGGTCAGAATAACGTGTTCCTTTCACACGCTACATCCGGCCGGGGAAATTCCCCCCTGTCAGATGAAAAGAAGCAGCTTGGACTCCTCATGCATAGAAGGAAGCATGAGGTCAGTCCGCTTCCCCCCCCAGATTGGCAGAGGAAGTGTAGCGCCCAGGATTACATTCGATAATTGACACTGGGTGAAATAAACTGGGTTGCAAAATTGTGGGATAAAAATTATAACAAAAGACAAGTGATCACGACATTAAGGATTTTCATGAAACCGAACGATGATCGTGGCGTGGTGGTTCTTCAAAGGTTAGTAAAAACTAGGCAGTCAACGGGGCATTGCGATTTATTAATCTTGCAGTCAAACTGTTAAATGTACACAGACAATATTATTGGAAAGTAACATTACTTTAATGTAGAAGGGAGTTCCAGCCGCGCCTCTAGCCTATAGCAGGCCAGTCTGTTGCATCTCAGGAGCAGGACAGATAACATGCAAACAAGAAGGCACTGGAGCAGCTCAGACGATTTAGGCCCTTGGTTTATTATAACAGGGTGCAGGTAAAAAATGTTTCGATGTGTAAGTTACATCTTTGTCAGGTCATAGCCCGAGGGGGCAACACAGTAAGGCTTAAGTACACACATGGTGCAGGGGGCAGGCCCTTAGTTAACCAATGTCACACAGCCAACAATCATTAGTTCATACATATTTTTCACGTGGAACCTACAAGTGAGGAATTATCCAGACGAAAGTTAAAGTGCATTGAGACTATACATATACAGACTATAAATACACAGGTGTAGGAAGTATAGTACAAAAATAGAACAATATTTGGTATAAGAGAAAGCTGTCAAGTTCATATTTCATATTTAAGTAAGGACATTACTTTAAATTTGTAATATGAGGCCTGGGCCGTGGCTCAGCCGTCCAGGCACCTCGGCTGGTAATCCAGCCTGGCAGTGTGCCGAGGGTTCGACTCCCGATCCCGACGGCCTTTACTGTATATAAAAAAATTAAATAAAGGCGAAAGACACAAAAATAAAATAAAAAATAGTAATATCCATCCATCTTCAACCACTTATGCGCCCTCTACCGATATTGATGTCAGACTTTGGTACTCTATTGAAAAGAATACAAGAATGCTCGCCCCAAAACACACTCGTCCCGGGTCAAATTCGGCGACTTTGAAACAGTCACTACCAGATATTCTTAAAAGTAACCTAAAAAACTATGCCTAAAGTTAATGATATTCCTAAACGTAACCTCAGTAAAACTATGCCTATGAATTGGGGCAAGCGTTCTGGTGACCATTGGAACCACATGGAACCACGTGCCCCCTCCCATATACATGAAACCACGTGCCCCTCCCATATACATGAAACCACGTGCCCCCTCCCATATACATGAAACCACGTGCCCCCTCCCATATACATGAAACCACGTGCCCCCTCCCATATACATGAAACCACGTGCCCCCTCCCATATACATGAAACCACGTGCCCCCTCCCATATACATGAAATCCCCTGCCGCTTATTTACACCTTCCAGTGAGGAGCTTCAGGAAAACTTAGCGTGTGTGTAGTAGGGCTGTCAAATTAATATCGAAACATCCAATAATCGTGATATCAAAAAACAATTGCCGGCCTTTGGTCCGCTCACTTCTAGCGCCACACGTCGACAATCGGAAGAAGCCTTTATTCTGCCCTTCACAACTAGTAGCAGATAGCCCCACATCGTAGACACACGCACACTCAGGGTAAACTGTATGTGTAGTACTGTACTGTAGTTTACAGTATGTAACAGGGTATCTGCATGTTTAGGCAAGTCAAATTTAACTTTTTAAATACCTTATATTTAATAGTGTGAGCTTGTGAGCTCTGTCGAAGCTGCAGGTAGTTTTGGCAAGTGTGGTCATTATAAAGTGTTTGAATTGTCAACCACTGCTGTAAAACAAAATTGGACAATGAAGTTTGACAGTCAGGACCAGTTGCTTATGTTAACCAGGTTGCTTGTGCTTGCTCTAAGCACAAAATCTGGCAACCCTGGGCAAGGTATGGTGTTGTTTCAAAGACCTGACAACCCTGTTTGATTTGGTGGTGATCCTAGTCACACGACGGCAGTAGGCAGTCATGCTGCTGGCATCATGAATAAATACAATATTTTGTGCAATTTGCTGTGCAACGTGTGGAATCGGATATGTGTGTCATTTTAACAAATACTGTACACCGTTTTGAAAATACTGCCTTATATAATAATAATACCTGACGATCATGTTTTAGGGTGGGGAAAAATCACAGCACTCCATCTTTAAACCACAATATGCACACAAACAAAGATGTGTAAGTTAAACTAAAGCAATAAGCCGCAAGTGGTCTCAGGTTACCGTGGATTTTATAATGGGTGAGAGGCGTGGTGAGACACGAGCGTAGCGAGTGTAAGTGTATCCAACCCACAGTATAGAATGAATTCTATACTGACCATATATGGAGCGTGTCTTGAGTGGTCACATCAACATATGGAATGTCAGAACAGGATGGACGGGTGGGGAGGGACCTGTTCTGACATGTCAGAACAGGTCAGCTCCATATATGGACTGGAGATCTAAGGGTTTGAGGTCAGATGTAGAGTTGCTGACCGACCCCATATATGCAGATCTAGGTGATGATCCAGTCTTCTCCATGTATGGTTATCCAGGGTTAGATGAGGTCAGTGTTGTGTTCTTCACGACGCGTGATGTCATGGAGATCTAAGGGTCTCCATGATGTCACATGATGTCATGAGATGTCAAGAGGTAGTAAATGCGACCTACTGTCGCAATTAATTTCTTCTGCTTTCTGTGCGGCTCGACACAGCAAAATACTTTCACTTTCAATACTACAGACATGCTGCTTACAGACCTTGGGAGAGGGGCGAGGTGTCACGTGACTGTAAGTAGCCAATCACAGGGCTCAGTCACAGCGTGTCTACATGTAACATGGGTCGCATCGGTCGCTTCAGATCCTAAAGCTGCGTTCAGACCTGAATATTTATATATATTTGTTTCCAGTCACGCCGATCGCTTCTCGTCTTTGCATTGACTTTGTATGTAATCGCGCCGCTCTAGTCTGAAGTCTGAACGCACCTTAAGAGGAATGTAAATAAAGATACATTGAGTAGGCCTGTCTGCCACTCAATGTTTTATAATGACAGTCTTTGATACACTGCTGTGTAGGCTACGTTAAATGCGTGCGGGAATCAACCACTTTCCATCTAAACCAGCGGAAACACTTTCCTGTTCATAACATAACCAAAAACAGCAACTGTGATTCAAACAATCTTCAAGGTCTATGTATACCATCAGTACATAAGAGTGAAAGTCTTGTGGATGGATGCAGGCTTTGTGTTTATCACATCTGTTGACATTTTCCCTCGTTTCTTCATTCACCAACCTGATCTTCAGAGAAAAGTATCTATTTAGCAGCCTACTGTGAGTAGCACCGTGGCTCCGGAGCCATGTGCCAACGTGGCAAAACAGTTCATAGTTGGAATAGCTACGATTTCTCTTATGAGCTTTTCAGACAGCCATCATATTTGTCCTTGATGGAGGTGTGCTCTGTGCTCAGGCTTACTGTAAGTCCACAATCAGCTCTTGCTGTCTTGTTGATGTTGAGGGCCAGGTTGTTTTCCTGGCACCCCCGCCAGCATTCTCATAGGACCTCCTCTTCTCCAGGGGGAGAGGGCAGCGTGTCGCATTGTGGATATGGCGTAAACATGCAATTTAATTTAATATTGTCTCTGATTGTCTCTGATTGTACTGTCATGTACTGGTAGAACAGCATTTTTTCCAGCAATTATAATAATTAGGTTTGTCATGTCCGTACCGTACAGGAGCAGATTAATACTTTTGGAGTGCCTGGAGCATGGACCAGACTTAGTGCCCCCAACACAAACCACCCCATGCAGAAGCAAACAAGTCGCAGTGTTTCAGGACAGCACCCTACTTTACCCAGACAAAATCAGTCTGTTTAGGTTCTATTTTCCAATCTAATCAAATTAGGACGGCTACAATACATACAGTATTTCCAGGACAAGTTATAATAACATATTATGCAATAATAATGAAATAGCATAATACAATCAATGAAGTAAAGAACAGAGCAATTCACACGCACACCAATGATCAACAGTAGTAACTATTAACTCAGTGATGCAAATAACCTGAATCCTGCATCCTTAAGCCCAAACCACACCAAAGGGTCAGGTTGGGACAAAACGGTTTATAAGGTAAACCACACCAATGCAACTCATGAGTTGGATTGGTGTGGTTTACTTTCAAAAGCATGAGAAAGAACGCAATCATGTCACCCTCCGAGGGTCCTGGGATGCAATACTATACTCAGTACTGTACTGTAACGTCTTTGAAGTAGGACTCATAAAATGTCCCTAGCTGGGACTCATCTAAAAGCCCGCCCCTGGGTCCCGGGAACCATTACATTGAAAACCTATTTACAATCTGATAATTTGATCACTCAGAAGCTTTTCTTTCTTTTCAAGTTGTGAAGACTGTAATAACGCCAGAGGTCTAGTGTCAACCTAGAACCATTCATATGTTGGCGAAGAAAACCATCTATTGTAAACGACTAAAAGGACCATTGAACGTAATTGTCTTTGGTAGTGAAGCGTTGGCTTTGAAACTGGCAGTCAATATGTTAAGGGTCCGGGTCCATTTCGTTTTTTTATACACGGACCACTCAGATCAAATTCTACATCCGGGGTCGATTCCGTCAACTGAAATAAATGTCGAAACCGGAACAAATTTCATGGGTCCATTATTGTTCGGGCCCTCATTTTGAACCTGTTACCTCTTGTAAGCTTGCGCTTGACAATTAGTGGCCAGCCCAGTGCACTCTCGTAGACATAACTGTACTGACCACCAGTTATAATAATATTCAAATATAATCGTGTCACTGGCAAACAAAACAACATCTTTTCAGGTGGTGGTCCGTGGCCAAATGTATATTCATTTGGGGACCCTTGACTTGAAAACAGTTTGAAAACCACTGTAGACCAAGGGAAAGTAGGTGAGGCTGAAAGAAGAGAGAGAGAGAGAGAGAGAGAGAGAGAGGGGAACTAGAGAGAGTCAGATAGGGATGGATGGATGGACGGATGGATGGATGGACGGCGAGAAGGAGAGAAACAGGACAGAGTGTCTGCTACTGCTGTTCACTCGTTCGGGAACCAGTCTCGTTGCTTGGCAACTGTGGTGGCCCAAAATAACCTGCCAGGAGACAGAAATAGCCCAGAGATATTTGGAAAGATTGGTGTGTGTGTGTGTGTGTGTGTGTGTGTGTGTGTGTGTGTGTGTGTGTGTGTGTGTGTGTGTGTGTGTGTGTGTGTGTGTGTGTGTGTGTGTGTGTGTGTGTGTGTGTGTGTGTGTGTGTGTGTGTGTGTGTGTGTGTGTGTGTGTGTGCGTGTTGCGTGCGTGCGTGCGACGAGCGTGAGCGCTTCAGCAGATATGGCCGAGTGCTTTTCAATCCGTTTCGCTGTATATTTGACTCAGTTGAACTAGATAGTGTTTACTTGACTCAGCTGTACTGTACAGCAGTGCTTCTCACAATGAGGTCCAGGGACCCTCAGCATTCCTTGAGGATAGACAAATAGACTGAGAATACACAAATAGAACGAAATTAACTGGTAAGTTTGTACCCGTAGAGTTTGTGTGTGTGTGTGTGTGTGTGTGTGTGCGTGTGTGTGTGTGTGTGTGTGTGTGTGTGTGTGTGTGTGTGTGTGTGTGTGTGTGAGAGTGTGAGAGAGTGTGTGCACGGCTGCACGGGCCTCGTGACACTAGCATACAGCCTGCTCACCAGGCACTAGGCAGCCAAAGCCAGTACCATGTAGCAGGTTGCTAGGCTGCCCATCAGGCGAGTGACATCACACCGTTTAGTCAGCATGGTGGCCCCGTTGGAGACGGTTGCTAAGCAGTTTCCGTGCCGTAGCAACCGTTCCACATGTCATGGTGAACAGTGGACGGCAGAAGGGAGGAGAGGAGAGGAGGGAAGAAAAAGATGGAGGGAAACGGATGGAGGAGGTGTTGGAAGGGAAATGGCAAGCGCGAGTGATGTGGATCAGGTTTAGTTTCAACCACCCCCAACCCCCACCTCCCCCGACCGCCCTTTTGTCTTTTTTTTTCTTCATTTTTTTTCTCCATTTACAGTGAGGGAGAGCAGAAAGCTGTGAGGGAGAGAGTCAGTGCGAGGGAGGAAGGCGCTTGTGTAATTCAATCTGAGGTCGAGTGAGGACACGTACTGTAGCTCCGGAGGCATGGAGGGAGGTCTTAATCACTTGGCCATCGGCGGGCCACCGCCGGATCAATTATGTTCAAGGCAGCGCAGCCCAAGGGCACCTTTTTGAGTCTGCGTTTACTGTACTGCCCTGTACTTCCTGCAGCAGCCTGCCCGGGATGCACAGAACATTCTGTGCATTCTGTGTTTAGACACTCTATACTTAGTAACAAGCGCCTGGGTTGAAACTGTCCCTCTATCTATACCAAATCTCTTTGCTGTCAATAGCCGATCTACAAGATCACAACCTGAGCTTGGCTTGAGCTTGGCTATTTTTGGCAAACGTTCCCCCAGAATAAGGATGCTGGGGCTCAAGTGGTTACCGTAATGTAACTCTTGAGTGTTAACACTTAAAGTGATGACAGAAATAAGAAGTAAAGTACTAAGTAGTAATACGTAATAAATACGTATTTAAATCAGCCTGCTTGTTCAAAATTGCAGATCAGCAATTTTTGGCAAAGATATTTAGTGTAGAGGGAAAAGGGGACAGGCCTATTATAGACCCCTGGGGGACTCATTTCAACAAAGTATATAGGGTTTAACCCATTTAGACCACCTATGCGTTATACCTTTCATGCCGAGGAGTGAAATGTAAGCCTTATATTCTTGTGAGACTAGCCATGACAGGCAATGTTCAGACTGTTCAGTACTGATTGAACTGTAGTAAATAAATACAGTATTTGTCATTTTAATTGTGCTCCTAATGGCCCATTGTATTGGACAGTTGGACACGTTGTTATTTGTCACATTTGTCACCGGACAGCAGTTGCCGGCCGTATTTGTTTTGTAACAGCAATGTCGCTTTTATAAGATGCATTATTGGCCTCATGTCTGATCTGTGCTGTGTGTAATAACAGAGTGAAGACGGAGTGGACCATGACAGTCCAGAGGAGGGGACGCCGGCGGCCAGCCCCCCAGCCCCACGCAGAGTGGGCCGTCCAGGCAGGAAACGCAAGCAGCTGCTTCCTGTGAGTAATGTCATTATAGGCTGGTGGCCAAGAGCTTAGACTGGCCACTCACTACCTAATGGTTTATTCTACAGCAGATTGATTGACCCCACACACACACACACACACGCACACACACACACACACACACACACACACACACACACACACACACACACACACACACACAAAATACCAACCACAGTTTTTAATGTTGTTTACCCAGGCAATATATGCTAAGCATGTATGTGCTTTTTCAGTAATGTACTCTTTCACACTCATATTCACACCCGTGAGCTGCCCAGCATTACAAACACAGCCTTGTTGGCAGAGTCATGCTGGAGAAGTCGAGGGTTAAGTGCCAGTTTTTAGAGCAAAGAGAAAGTGTTAGGTCTTTGCCTCTAGCCTCCCCCATCCACGTTTTCCCACCAGTCTGGGAATTTGAACCAGTGACCTTCTAGTCACAGGCCTGTTTCTCTAACCCTTAGGTTTTGTTTTTGGGGATAAAAATTTCACTTAAATGACGCTCTATTTCTCAGCTGCATTCCATTATAACCTGGCCAGACCTGTTCAAAGCTCTGACATGAAGGACTGCTGTTTTAATGGAATCTGTCTCACATTAGGTGACAAAGATTTGAACATTGAGCTGCATTAAACTGGTATCTATAGTTTTGCAGAAATAAGCAACTGTGATCAATGAAGCGGTTCATTATTATTGTGTGTGCGCTTATTGCTTCTTGTTCTTCTCACAACAGAGACTTAACCACTTAAACCCTATGTGCTTAGTTGACTGGACTGGAGTCCCCCTAAGCTCCCTTCTGTTTTTGCTAAAAATAGCAGATCTACAAGCTCACAATGCATTGCATTGCAATGTGTTGTGAGCTTGCAGATTGTTCAGAATGTTCTACGCCAGAATAGGGACACTAGGGTTCATGTGGTTAAGTGCTTACTGTAAATGGAGTTTTGCTTTCTTTGCCAGCCGTCTAATCAATGCAGATGTAGTCCAAACCACAGACGGATCCAGCAAGCATACAGTGCTATAGGAAATGAAGAGCTAATTGAGACAAGGCGTTCGTGTCCTGAGACCCAAATTCTGTTTGCTATCCTCTTTTTCCCTCATAATTCTTTCTCGCTTTCTCTCAAACATTTGTGTGTGTGTGTGTGTGTGTGTGTGTGTGTGTGTGTGTGTGTGTGTGTGTGTGTGTGTGCGGCTGTGCACGCACGCATGCATGCATGCGTGACTTGCGTGTGCTGAGCTGTGTTGTCTAATCCAAGTGGGTCTATACAGCTGATCAAACACAGGTCTAGATAAGCAAGTACAGTATACAGAGTTAACCTGCGACCATGCACACGCGCATGCATGCGTACAGTATGTTTGATTTACAGCAGGTCTGTTGATGCTTTGATGTTTAAACTGACGAGGCAGGCAGGGTTAATGGGGTCTCTGTCATACACACATGCACGTACACACACACACACACACACACACACACACACACACACACACACACACACACACACACACACACACACACACACACACACACACACACACACACACACACACACGTCTAGATGGAGGGTTTCCTATCACATTATCATAATCCGTTTATATGGATTGTGGAAAAGAGACAGCTACCAGATGGAAACTAATCCCGATAGTTGATTTAACTCTGAGGGCTCTATCTCATACTCTGTGCAAAAAGGTGTCATCGTTAGTTTACTATACCAACACAGTTGCCATTTTCACAATCTTTGCCCACATTCTTTGTACCAAAATGTACTTGTATTGGTGCTATCCGTGCGCCCATGGGTGTGGTCAGGCAAATTGTTGACGCATTGCTATCTTAGGGGGGTGAAAAAAGTCAGAGAGCAGAGAGCTTTAGACAAGCTAAAACCTCCTCTAATGACTGGAGCAGTCCCATTGAAGGATTTCCCCTCTTTAGAGAGTGCATCATTATTCAGAGTAAGATGTGCGTGTGCCCACGTACACTCTGGCCACACATGACTGACGTTCAACATGGTACTGTAAAGAACATTACAGAGAGACTCAACATTGTGGTTTCAAAAAAGCATTAATGATCTGGGCCATGTATTGCATTTGGTGGCACCAAAATTGGTAGAAACGGCAGTTAAAAGAACAGTGGAATGGTAGACACTGCTGTGCATCTTTCAGCTCAACTGAGACAAACAAGGCAACATTTTGTTTTTAAATCTTTAAATGGGTCTTCTAAATGTATATGTTCCTTCCAGATCACTGAGGTCAGCTGGCCAATTGCTGCTTGTCGTCCCTAAGACGTGGCTTAAGCAAAGAGGGCTACGAGCCTTCTCAGTTTATTGCTCCCAAAATGTGGAACCAGCTACCTAACCATGTCAGGCTGGCTCCAACATTACCTGTTTTTAAAACCCATCTTAAAACAATTTTTTATTCTTTGGCTTTTAAACCATGATTGATTTTGTATTGTCTGTTCTCCTTGTGTTGCATTGTATTTTTATTTATTGTTATGCCTAGTGCCTACTGTACAGCACTCTGTTGTTTTTAAATGTGCTTATGAATGAAGTTGGATTGGATTGGAAGACAAATGTGCTCCTCGGAGCCAGGCCAGGTAGGTTGTTGTGGGCCAGCAATGAAACGATGGATAACATTAGCTGTTCTCACACACACACACACACACACACACACACACACACACACACACACACACACACACACACACACACACACACACACACACACACACACACACACACACA